>NC_135663.1:31440081-31743433 GCF_964188315.1 Podarcis muralis | reverse complement strand
AAATCGAAAGCTGATTTGAAATCTATAAAGGCTACATAGAGAGAGCCTCCTTTCTTTGAGGTGTATTTCTCCACTAGATGTTGCAATACCAGTCCTTGGTCTAGAGTTGATCTATGTGCCCTGAAACCAGCCTGGGCTTCCTTTAGGATGTGCTCCTGTTCCAGCCAGTCCGCAAACTTTTCACGTAAGTGAGTTGCATAAAGTTTGCTAATGATGCTTAAGAGACTGATTGGTCTGTAATTGGCTGGATCAAGTTTACAGCCTTTCTTGAATATGGGAACGATGATTGCCAATCCCCAGTCCTCTGGTATTATTGCTGTTTGATCTATGCTGGTGAAAAGGGTGGCAAGGACTGGGGCCCACCAGTCAATATTGGCTTTGAGAAGCTCAGGAGAGATATTATCTGCTCCCGGGGCTTTTCTGTGTTTGAGTGCCTGAATAAGCCTCCTAATCTCCGCAACCGACACCGGAGGCCACTCATCACCTGCCGCACACTGTATTAGTGGCTGTGTCAAAGGCAGAGCTGAATATGAAGATTGGAAAAATGCCTCCCAAGTCCCTGCAGGTATAGTATACTCCACTTCTGAGGAAGTAGATCGCACTCCATTTGCTACCAGTCTCCAGAAGGTGGCCGAATCTCTCTCTCTGGATGCATCTATTAGGCATTTCCATTCTCTTTTCTGTGCCAGGAGTTTTTTGTTTTTGATCAAAATTTTATAATTTCGTTTATCTTCAAACCAGCCCGTGGGGAGTTGGGGTAAATTGGCAGATCTATAATTCTTGTATTTTTTCAGTAAGTTTAGCTTCATGTCCTGACATTCTTGATCAAACCAGGGTTTGGAGTTTTTATATACTGAGGATTGCCTACTTGGCCTGTTCCTTTTTTCCTTCAGGGAATCTTGAAGGAGTGAAATTAACTCCTGAAATAAATTTATCTTTAATTCATGGCTTGAGGAAGTTATAAGGTTTTCTCTCTTAGTGAGGAGTTCCTTTGAGCATAGCCTACTTGAAATTTCCTTATGCAGTTCATCTGTCCATCTGATACGCGAATATCTGAGCTCCAAAGCTGTAGGGCTCGAATGCTCGATTTTCTCAGCGCAGGATAAATCCTTTCCCGCAGCTACGAGTGCACTTAATGGCAGATGGTCACTGTCTAAGCGCTCCTCCACTTTGCATTCCAGAACTTTGTTTTGAAGATCATACGACACGATTATATAGTCAATTGTGGAGGCGCCATTGTTAGATATAAATGTGAATTCTCCGACCTTCTCCCCCTCTGTACGGCCATTTAGTATAACCAAGTCCAACTTGTTGACCAAGTGTAATAGGCATAAGCCGGCATAATTGCAGCCTTTATCCTTTGAGATTCTAGCTGGTATTGGGTGGGTTTCCTCTATAATGGGGACTGTTTCGTGGAAATGGGCATACAAAGCCTCATCAGATTGTCCAGTTCTGGCATTTAGGTCGCCTGCCACCACTACAGAGGCATCAGGAAATTGATTTGATAGTTTGTCAAGATACTGTTCTAACTGAGCCCAAGTATTTCTTATCAATCTTTTCTCTCTTTGTGGGGGTAGGTATACGTTAATCAGCAGCAAGCTGTGGGTTCTCCACTGTACTTGCACAGCTGTGGCCAGATGGTCTAGTGGGTCTAGTTTTTTAAATATGGCCCTTAGCCTTGTTGAGATTAAAGTAACTAACCCACCTTTAACTCGCCCCCCTCTAGTACTTAAAAGACCTGGGAGGGAGAACGCAGAAAAACCATTTAACTCCACTTCACTTGTGCTCCAGGTCTCCTGGAGAAACACAATGTCATGTCTCTGGATATATTTAGCAAAGGATTGGTCAGAAACCCTCTTTTGCCAACCTGCAATATTCCAAGTTAGCAAGGCAAGGTTGCACGTTGTCTTGCCAAAAATTGATCTTAGTCAATTTGCCTTTGAAAGATTTTTTGGGCCTATCTTTTTATCTGTTGGTTGGATTTCATTCATTTTGGCAATGTCCATAGATGTATTATCGCCCAGGTACTCAATGGAATCAATTGAAGGGTGCAGCGTGCTAACATTAGTGATCAGTACTCCTTTTTTTGGCGAATCTACCTTGAGGTGTTCTGTTTGACTGATACCAAGTTCATCCTCATCCAGGTATCTCATGCTGGTCCAAGAGCGCGTTGTGGTTGTCATAGGGATGGTTTCCTTCTTAGATGGTAGATTGTTGCTGTCCCTTACGCACTGTGTTAGATCTGTTGCTGTCAGGTTTATCTCTGCAGCTGCAGAGGTATTATAAGGGTAGTCTTTCATGGTTGCCATAAGGATGGTTTCCTTCTTAGATGGTAGTTTATCCCTTGCGCACTGTGTTAGATCTGTTGTTAACAGGTTTATCTCTGCAATTGCAGAGGTATTATAAGAGTAATCTTTCATGGGGTCTGTCTTGGCTTTTTCAGAGAGGTTCTCTTTCTTTAATTGGTCCGTTGCCGGTTCTTTCTCTCTTACTTTTTCCTGAGCATTCATCTCTGTTAGCTTATTTCTAAGGGTCTCCAATCTTCTCAAGATCTCAGATTGGGCAAGGAAAGGCAACAATCCAAACTGATTTATTAATGCCTTTTCTTCTGGATAGAAGTTATCCGTCCCCTCATTAGGCAGTCTCATCTCCTGTCTTAGTTTCAAGGACCCTTGCTCAGTATGTTCCAGTTTGTCTTTTGAGTGTCCTCTCTCCTCCTTTGGTTTACAAGTAAATCTTATCTCAGCTGTCGTAAACTCATCAGGAAACAATTTTAAACATGTGCTGTTTTCGAAAAATCTTGTTACCGTTATCCTTTTCTTTAACAGCAAATGTCTTGATCTATATATATATTTAGCCAAGTTTTGATCTTTGAAGGAGGCAATCACTCGCAGAGAGTATCCATTGTAGAATATGAAATCTACTGAGGTAATGTCATTTAATTTTATTTTCCCTGGCAGCATATCATCTAAAGTATTCACAAAATGCACCGAGCGTTCTTCCTGTGTAAGGAAGCCCTTTGGCTTCGGGTAGTTAAGAAAAGCTAACTTCCTATCTGCCAACATCAGTTTCCATCCTTTATCCTGGGGCAAGTCTTGCCCTGCTACTGGCTCATCTTGAGATCTGCCATAATCAATGGTATGGGGTGAGTCTTCTTTAATATTTATGGATCCTTGGGGTTTCAGCATAGAGCACCCGGGTAGTGATTCCGTTTCCTCACTTGTTTTGTTAGGCAGCAATGATGTTTCTTTCAAAGACTTCAGCTGGATCTTTTTTCCTGGATCCACACTGTTGTTCTCTCTGCTGCCATGTATAGCAGGTTTGTTAGAGTTTGTTTTTGATTTTGTTGGAATCAGCTTATATAGTCTTTTCCAGCATACTTTACATGCACGTCGGTTTGTAACAGATTTCCTTGCAGTTTTTATGTTCTTACTTTTCTTTTTAGTTTCAGCTTTCTTCTTATGGGATCTCTTACTGATGCCTTGCTTCTTTTGATTTACTTCGATAGGAAATTCAGTTTTAGGGACAGATACATACAACCCTATGTCCTTTCCTTGGTGTAAATGATTTTCCGCTGCTGATCCTTGTGTGCACTTGCTGGTTGCTGGTTGCTTTGTATATTCTGGCTCTTGAGGGGTGGTTGGTGGATCAACACCGTGAAATTCTGAGCCTTTAGCTTGGAGGGGATAATTTTCCACTAATGTCAGGAGCAGCCCATTTGTTATTGTTAAGTATTTTTTCATAGCTGCCAGATCCAGATTTATAGAGAGCAGCCAGTCCTGAGGATAGCAGTCATTGTTTTCCGTCTGGGAGCCCATAGATGAAGTCTGGGATTTCTGGGAGTTTCGGGTTTCTTCCTGTAGCTCTGAAGATAATATCTCAGCCAAGGCTATTTCATGGGCCAGGCTCATTGTATTTCTATTTTGGTTGTTATTCTCCGTGTCCTGTATTCCTCTAGAGAAGGATGAGTGATCTTGAGCAGCAGAGGGAAAAAGAAGAGCCTCATCCTGCTTCAACTCAACCATCTCAGCCATCTTTTGCTCATTTCCATTTCCATTTCCATTCTCGTTGTCCCTTGTATGTAAAAAGTATTGCGTGATTTTACTCTGTTTCTCATAACACTCCTGGAACAATGGGCTTGTCACTATCCCCAGGTCCCTACGTTTCTTTCTAGTAAGTACCATTTGTAAGTCTTTGTTACCAATCAGGGTTATTCTTCCTATTTCAAAAACTATGTCTCTTAGGAAGTCGGAAGCTCCACCCAGCTATAGGCTAAGGTCCAAATTGAGGCAAGATTTGGGATAGCTGTTTGTAGTTTGTAATTTGATAGCTTATAGTTCAGAGCGTAACACGGAGTTGGCAATAAATCAGCTGTCACCCGTTTTCCTTATTGTCGGTCAGACTTGAGGAGCGTGGCAGCGCGGGGAGCAAACCCTCTGGACATCAAGATAACAAGGTAACAAAAGAGCTAAAAGGACTATTAAACTACTTAAAAACTCTGGAGGAGTTAAAATATATTATAAAAGGGGTTTCAAAGGTTGGCTCGGTGTCGAGCCTGTTTAAAAAGCAGATTTAAGAACTTGCCTCAGATAACCTCCAGAACTCTGCAGCTAGTTCGGCGGCCATCTTCCCCCTAAAATGGTTAAAGGATAAAATAGCTGCACATTTGAACATACTCCCTTGTGGAGTGTTCATTCAGCCTCCTTTCCTCTCCCTTCTTCTTGGGATTCCTCTGGGCAACCAATGCTGCCTCTCCTGGTCTCTGAGCTGCCACCCCCTGCCCCAAAGAGAGATGCTTCCTCACAGTGCCCCACAGGAGTCTGGGAAGAGGATGCCCCCGACCTTGGTGACCCAACTGAGACTGGCCAAAGTTGAATGAGGCCAGCACCTTAACTTGGGAGGAAGCAGTGGGTGCTGCTAGGCCTGCATGGCAGAAAGGCTCTTCTTCAGCACCGGGCACTCAGCTCCCAGGCAGGCATTGCACACAGCAAGCACAAGAAAGGTACCTGCCTGCCTGCTTGGCCTCTCACTTGTCTTCCCATTCCCAACAGCAAGGGCTGGCAGACTGGCTGTTTGGGCTCCATTGCTCGCTTGGTTGCTTGCTTGCTTTGAGGCTGCCTTAACTTCTGGCATCCAGCACCCACTGGCCAGCCCCAGAGGCACTATTTGCCTGCATAGCATGTTGTAGAAGAAGAAGAAGAAGAGTTTGGATTTGATATCCCGCCTTTCACTCTTTAAGGAGTCTCAAAGCGGCTAACATTCTCCTTTCCCTTCCTCCCCCACAACAAACACTCTGTGAGGTGAGTGGGGCTGAGAGACTTCAAAGAAGTGTGACTGGCCCAAGGTCACCCAGCAGCTGCATGTGGAGGAGCGGAGATGCGAACCCGGTTCCCCAGATTACAAGACTACCGCTCTTAACCACTACACCACACTGGCCAGACATGCTGCAACAAACAGTCATTCAAGACACTTGGAGGCAGAGATGCGAGAGGGCATCCGAGGAGGAAGGGAAGGAATGAGGGATGGAGGCCAGGGTTGCCCACGGCACCCCTGACCATCATTGAAGGCACCCCAGGGTGCCGTGCCACACTGGTTGAAAACCACTATTTTATACAGTACTAATTTTTAGAATATTGCCCATAAATACATATCTGCAGAATTGTGGATTAAAATAACAGAATCCATACAATAGACATGAATGGGCTTTGGATTCATACACTTGCTCCTCTTAGCCTTTTAACCCCCTCATCCACCCTGATTCCTTCCTTATTGTCTTAGATGGACCAAACCATACCTTGTCATGATCTCTGAATTGTAGTTTCTCTGTTGTTGTGCAAGCCTCCTTTAATGACTTTTATTCATAAAGGTAGCTTATAAATATTTTACATAATACAAAATTGCTTTATTTATGAACTGCCTTGAGATGGTGTTTTGCCTTGTGAAGTAGTGAATGTGTATATACACGTGTGTATTATAATACATATTATATTGTATCATATTTCTAAAATCTAAAAGGCCTTTTTGTAATTGTTCTGAGGTTGACTGGGGAAATACTGAAAAGTAAGACCTTTTAATAACCATATATTGATCAGATGCTACTACAGATTTAAAAGCTTTACTGATGCTTCCAGGTTATAACTTTATAGATCAACAATAATTGCTAATCCACAGTTTTTCTAAAACAAAACAGAAATTCATAGTACAACAAGAGGCTGGTTCTCACTTATAGTGAGAGGTGTGCCACAGATTTGTAATACTATAGAAACTAATATGTTTACATGGGGTTAGATGAGAAAATTTCACCCTGCTTTAGTTTCCGATCAAAAGGTGATATATGAATCATCATTTGGAGCAGTATTAGTCATTTTAGATGGAGACTTTCTTTCTGCTGTGGAAAAAGATTGTGTTTATCTCCAGAAGAACTGAAATTACACATATCATTTTAATGTAAAAGCAGAATATGGAATTAAATATCAGTGCACATGGAATGGATTGGCCAAAACATGAAGATTTTAGAAAATTAAATATGCTTCACTTTTTAAATATATGTGGTAATATGTAACAGTATTAAAAGGAAATAGTTTCATTTCAGAAGAATTCCTTAGGAGGTAACAATTCAATGGAGCCTGAACTGATGAATCAAAGGTAAAGGTTTTTGTTTTTGTTTTTGTTTTTTTTTTGTTATAATTAAATTTAAAGTACTACTGTGTTTCGAATGTGGTTTGATTATTTTGTTTGTTTTCTGTCAGCCACTTTTTAAATGTTATTTTCAAGCTTGGAAATATAGAATAAAAGGGGAACAATAATGTATTTTTTTCTTTCTCGGTTTGATCTGTATTTGAAAGGAAGTCTCTGTGTATGCTGATAGTGCTCTATGGAGCTTTACGTTTTTAAAAAAACAACACCACTGTGTTATGCCTCATTAATATTTGGTGCTGACCCATTTAGCATTGGTTCAAAAGAGGAAAAAATGGTATATAGAAATGAGAGAATTATTGGATGCCAGGATCCAGGTTTGGGGCAAGTACTCTTTGATGAGAGAAGCCCAGCAGAGATTTAAAGTCACAAAATATGCAGCAAAGTAAAGCATGGAAATTTAGGCTGTTAGACCTTTAAAATATGTCCTTGTGAATTCCTTCCAAAGTTCCCCTCTTCCCCCAGCATAGGAAAAGGCCACATGTTTGGTAAGTTAAAAAATTACTTACAAACCCTCCAAACATCAGGTTCATGTGCTTTTCAATAAATCTGTCAGAAAAGTTGCAGAAGCAGTAAAGCATGGCTTAGTTATTGTGGTGAAAGTCCTAAATTAATGGTTTGAAGCTCAATAGTGGCTTTGCACTTATCTGATTGACTGGGGTACAACAGTAGGCTTTATTAGCTTCCTTCCAAGGTTAGCTTCCCCTAGCTAAACCTGACAGGATAGCATATGGTATTAACCCAATTGTGACTTAAGCATGCTGGTTATCCCCACAATATCAAGAAGCAAGTCCAGTTGAACTTGGTGAAATATACTCATGAATAAACATGTTTAGGAGCATGCTGTGCAACTTGAGGTTAATTGGCTTTCCTTGATGGTAGTGATGCCATTAGCTGTGTTTGGAGAACCCATGGCTCTTAAACAGGGTAAAAATACCACAAGTGTCTCATGCCTTAGGAATTACAATGTGGGAAACCATAGCAAGTCTGAGTATCCAAGCTCTTGGATAGGCACTAGACCAGTCCTTTCACTCTTCCTATATCTATTTGCACAATTGTGTGAATGTTGCATGGAATTTTCACTGGATATAAATTTTTCTAAGGTTACCATTTTGGATGCAGTAGATCTTCCACTGAAAGGCAGGCCATCCCTTTATGAAAATAGATTTTTCTTTACACCAAACAAGGCGCAGTGTGATTCATCCCCCTCTATTGACAAGCACTTTGCTGAGGAAATGGGAACGATTGTGTTGTGTATCAAGCCACAGATCACCTCCTTTAAACTAACTGAATGCTCAGTCAGTGTTACCAATGTCTTTATTTTATATATTTTTACTTCCACGTTAGACTGTCTCCTCTAGCTGTTGATTATGATGGACACCTGAAGGAAATGAATGAACAGCTGAGGTACTGTCAGGTATGAATCATACACACCAGTGTGCAAATGTTTTCCTGTTTCTCTTCACACAAGCTTATTAAGATCAAATTTTAAGACATAGTAGCATGTGCAGTTGAAATCTACTCGGAGTGAATAAATTTGAGTATGTCTGTCATTGAATACCCATTATGAATAATATTGTCAATACTAAAAACAGTTTTTGTTCTAAGTTATAAAATGTTATAATTCTTTTTTTCCTGTAGCTGAACTAGCAAAAAGTATTTTATATTCTGTTTTGTCACTGGTGTTTGTGTATATACATGGTGTGCGTGAGATTTAATTTTAGTGTGTCTAATCTAACAGTTTTGTGACACCTATTCAAAAATGAATGCTTACTGTTATTTATTGCTTTTTTTTAGGTGCAGATGAGGGAATTGCGACTAAAACTTGAACAAGTTACCAAGGAAAATGAAAGGTCGATGCACTGAGTGGCATTTTTTTTTTGTTTGTTTGCTTGTTTATTTATTTTTAGATTTCTATACAGTCTTTCATTCGAAGATCACAGGGCAGTTTACAATATATAGGCACAAAAATGCATAACATAGTAGCAAACAAAAACAGTAACCCCTCCACAGTTTAAAAGGCCATCGATTGTTTAATCAGCCAGAAGCCTGGCATAAGAGAAATGTGGTGTAAAAAGATACGTTACGAGGGTGCCAGACAAGCCTCCCTGGGGAGAGCATTCCACAAGTGGGAAGTCACCGTGTCGCTCAGATTTTGAGCGCAGGGTCCAGGTTGGTTCATATGGAGAGAAGCAGTCCTTGAGGTACTGCAGTCCCAAGCCTTTTAAGGCTTTATGGGTCAAAACCAGCACTTTGCATTGAGCCTGGAAACTAATTGGCAGCCAGTGCAGTCAGGCCAGGATTGGCGTTGTATATATGTCTTGTCCTGATGAGCAATCTGGCTGCTGAATTCTGCACCAGCTGAAGCTTCCAAACCGTCTTCAGAGGCAGACCCGTGTATAATGCATTGCAGTAATCTAACCTAGAGGTTACAAGAGCATAGATAACAGAAGTTAGATAACTATCCCTGTCCAGATGGGGTGCAACTGGACCACCAGCCGCACCGTGCCTATGAGGGGAACATGGTGGTGACTCTGGACGTGAGCCAGGCCCTTCCTGTGAGTCATCCCAGCTGTGGCGGATGCCACCTGGCCCTCCTCATTAGGCAGGAGCAGGCAGGCTTAATGCCTCAACCAGTGCCTAGCAGCTGACTTAGATCTACTTTAATAAAACTTGCTCTCAAGTAAGTGTGTATAGGATTACAATCTGAACACTCCTCTCCTCTCCGCTTTTTGCCATCAATGTCTCTTCCCACCCTGATTTCATGCTGCCAGATGCATTTTCAGAGTGAGCATTACTATTGCTAGCATCATTTTCTTTTTCTTTTTTAAAAGTTTTTTTATTAACTATTTTCACATAACAAATTATTCCAACAAATCTTTTTCATTATATTTTCCCCCTCTTCCTAGCATCATTTTCAACCACCAAGCTTAATATTTATAAATACTTATATGCAAGCAAAATATTATATGGATATTATTAGTATATTTCTAACCCTGCTCACATATCTATAATACTGCTCATACACAACTGTTTACTCTTTTCTTTCATAACAAAAATATATGCGTGTCAGAGGTTTACCTAGGGGACCTGGAGTACTTGATTTATGTTAACTTAGTGACTTTTATTTATTATTAAAGTTGTATCCCTCCCTTCCTCTCAAAGTACCCCAGGCCTCTAAATTTTCAAGTAACAATTCCATGCTGAATATTAGGTGCAGTGTACTTTCTTTTTCTATAGGAATCAGTCTTTTTTTCCATTCTTGTCCCTCCAGCAACAACAGAGAGCCTGGTTTTTGGAGGCCACAGCAGAGCCCAGTATTGTCATGATGAAAGATCAGATCTGGCAAGGGAAGGGGAAAGGGTCTCATTTTTTGAAGTAGAGACATCCCTAAAGCAGTGTTTCCCAACCTTGTGCCTCCAGCTGTTTTTGAACTACAACTCCCATCATCCCTGACTAGCAAGACCAGTGGCAAGGGATGATGGGAATTGTAGTCCAAAAACAGCTGGAGGCACAAGGTTGGGAAACACTGCGGCCTAAAGGACAGACCAAGAACAAGGAGAGACATCCCTGGGAAGATACTGCATTTCTTCACAATGTTGAATTCCTCCCACTATTTTCCACAATCAACTTACATTGTGTCTTATGGCTATAGGATGTGTTTCTAACATCCTCTTTGCAGAATTTTTCACAGCAGCAGCCACTTGTCTTCAGCTTGTCAGTTTCTTCATTGCACAGCAAGAACTATTAAATTCCTCAGAAAATTCCTGCTGTTCACATGGAACACTTTGGTGCTGTGCCAGGATATGGTCATAAGGGATCTACAGATCTTAGTGTTTGTTTCTCTTGTGTATATCCTGTAGAAAGATTTCAGTGTGCTTATAGCTTTCAGAATAATTCAATACATTGTTATAAACTTGAGAAGTGTTTATTTTCCAGCTGATGGTTCATTTCCATCAAATTGGCTTTGATTACTATCTTAAAATAAATTGCTTGTCTATATATTTGTAACCTAGATTGCATGAAGAATTGAAAGAGGCTGTTGAAAAGCAGTTGGAGGCTCTACAAGCTGGTCCTACCTCAGGGGATGGTACATTCATGGATGAAAATATAATAAGAAACCTTCAAGACCAGCTACAACTAGCAAATAAAGTGAGTGGATTCAAACACCTAGACTGCCTTGGTTCCTTGACTCTTTTGTATGTAGTTTTAAAGTATATTTCCTCAGAATTGGCCCTTCCCCTCCTTTTACTTTGTTTTTATTTTTGGTGAAGGTAGCATGTGCTTGTCAAAGTAAAATTTTGTCAGGATTTTTAAGCTTGCTTTTAATTTCAGGATTTTATCTTATTGGTAATCTGTGAACCTCTAAGGTCTGTTGAAGATGATATAATAAGTTCTGGTGTATTGAATGAAGTGTTGGATTAGGACCTGCGGAACCAGGGATCAAATCCCCACTTAGCCATGAAGCTTACTGGGTGACCTTAGGGCAGTTGCTCACTCTCAGCCTAATCCACTTCAGTGTTGTTATGAGGGTAAAATAGGAAAGAATAGAACTGTGTATACCACCTTGAACCCCTTAGAGGAAAGGTGGTAATTAATTAATTAATTAATTAATATTCACATTTGAATTCCATTTTTTTGCGGCTAGGTTGCAATTGAATAGAATTGCCCACTGTTTAATTATATAGCATATAGGAAACATGTAAGTAATAAGTACCATCGCTTTGGGAGGCAAGTGGGAATATATTGCAGTATCTGCATAATGCAGAGTGGCTTTGTAGAAAAATAACAATCTCTGCTTTCAGTTTTCTGAATCATAAGCACTAAGCAGAAACAAAGTTTATCATATACTATTTTTGCTTTTATTTTTGTAGGAAAAGGAACATGCAGTAGAACTTTGGCAGACAGTATCACAGGAGTTGGAGCGACTTCAGCAGATATATCATGCACACATGACAGAAGCACAGATTCATATTGCTGAAAGTCAAAAACAAAAAGTAATCCAGTTTATTGTAATAGCTATGTATTAAAATTTGATTAAAACTTCAGTCCTCTTTTATGGTGGGGGTCAGACTCCATGGTACTTGCTCTGCTACAACCAAAGCCATACTGGGTCCTTCTGGCTGGGATGGGAAGTAGGGAGATAGAATTTTGTTCTCTTTGTCCCAGTGGGAGGGACATGCCAGCTATGTAGCTGGTGTAAATTCAGACTCAATCCATTGACATGTCGGGAAACTAGGAGGCTTTGGGTCCTTGTTCATGGTCTGTCTCCATCATGCCCATCCCATGTAACATCCTGTTTCAGACCATCCAGTGAATGGTGCATCTATTCCAGCAGACTTTTCTGTCAGGATTTGGGGGGCATAAGTGCTGTCCTGAGGGCAGAGCTTCTGTCCTTTGGCAAAGCAGCTCTTTAATTGTTTCCATAAGCTTTTCATCTGGTACTTAACTGACTTTTGGATTGCTTTTGTAAAAGCAAAAACATGATTGTTTCTCCTTTCCTTGAGATTTCAGAGATTGTCTTCAGCATGTGACATCGGTGAATTCTGAAAGTCTAAAAACTATAAGGCATATTAGAAAAGGAGCACACTTACTATGGCTTCAAAGCTCCTTATTTTGAAACCCATTTTCAGGGGTTAATTGCAGGGTTACCTCCCTTTAACTTACACAGCTTTTATACATAGGACCCATTACTACCACACACACATATACAACTATTGGTTCTGGTGCAAATACCTCACATCTGGTTGCAGAATGTTCAACCACAGCTTGGCATTGACTGAGTACTTTGTGTGTATATTTTTCCATTTCTTTCACACACACACAAAACAATAGGGACTGGAATACACCATTATTGCTTTTTCTGCTGCTGTGTATTTCTTTGGAAATATCTGGCTAACTGTCAAAGAGAGAATTTTGGATGACAGCCAGTGGTAATGTATACAATATAGTAATAGTACTTAAATGTTTAAAATGTTAAGCTTGAGCATTTATTTTTATGTTGATGATAAATTCTTTAGATTATAATTACATGCTCTGCATCTTCTTTTTAGGATCAATTGACAAGCTTTCAGCAACTAACAAAGCAACTGCATTTCAACAACGAAAAAACAGAGTCAGTAAGTGAAACACTGAACATTATAATAACATCTTGAAACTGTTGTAGCCTATCTCATATGAATGTCCATTAAAAAGGGGGAAATATATAAAACAAATGCAAATAGCTCCAAAGCAGATTCTAGGCACTTCTTATCTGTGTATATTATAAACCCTACCTTATTTTTTAACGACTATGCCATATTTTCTACTTCATTTTTAATCTGTTTTAATTTATTTGTTGGATAACATAATTGGCCCTTGCTCTGGAAAATTAGGTCAGATTTGCGTCACCATGAAGAAGCAAGCCTCTGTGAAACCACACTTATTTACTTTTATTCCCTAGAGTTTTTTATTATCATTCAAAATAATGATTTACAATTTTCTGTTTCCCCTGCTTCTCTTCTTCACTTTTTGTGTCAACTCTGTTAGACGGTAGTGAAAATGATTAGTGGTTGTAAAAGAGAGCATGAACACTGCATAGGGTACAAAGTTGTTTTATATATGATATGAAAACACTGTACGATGTAAGTTGACAATACAATAAAAAAGGCAAATGATATAAATAGCTACATTTAAGAGAGAATTAAGAAGTTTAAATGGAAAGTGGAGAACTTGTGAAGAAGATAGTCAAGTTGGGAAATTATGAAAGACTTAAACATTTTAGAGTCAACTGTAAGCAAAGAGCAATTTTTTGAAAAGCAAATTCTTACTTCTTGAGGTACATATGTGTAACCAGAACTTTTAAAACTTTCTGCTACAGGTCTTGGAGTCAAAGAAAAATATATGCACCATACTATGTTTACTGATTATTATTATTTTTTGTTCTTTGGAATGTATTAAGACTTTTCCATTCTTGTAGCTTAATCAGGTATTTAAGAAGACTGTAACAGAACAGAATGTAGAACTGGACCAGCTACGCAAGCAACAGAGGTATAAATGAGATTTCTGAAACCTACTTTTATTTCATGAGCCCTAGTAGCTTGTTCTACCTTGTTCATTAAACCCATCTAACATCACAGAAACAGCAAACTATGTGACAGTGGTTCATATCCAGAGGCGACTTTTGAATGAGCAAAAAGTTTTTGTGCAGTGAAAATTTCATTAATTCTAGTCCACTGCGCTCCATGCACTACGCATCCCTTCTTGTCCCTAACTCTTTTGAGGGGTTGCAGTGGGGAATCTGAAAATAAAGACCTTGCCTGGTAATAGTGAAAGTGCCTTCTGCTTATGCGATCACATATTCTAAGTACCATTCCACTATGATTAAACTGTAGTGGTTGTGTGTATTTTTGATTCTTAATCAACTGGACTTCTCTGCCACCCTTCCAATCTGCAGGGAGGTGGGACCAATTCGGATGGTCCGTCCCCGCCACTTAATGGATCCAAATTTTTTCCAGAGAGTGGTAGGAGATGCTTTATCCCATGTTGATGGCCTTTTTGCTGGTGGCCCGCTGGAATGCGGAGTTAACCAGGGCTATTGACTGTCTGGCTCCGAAGCGCCCTCTCCGATTGCATGGAGCCCAGACAGCCCCGTGGTTTTCTTCAGAGCTGAGGGTGAGGAAACAATCGCTGAGACGGCTAGAGCACCGGTGGCAGAAAACTCATTCTGAATCAGCAAAAATCATGTCCACTTCTCTTACATTAGCATGTACCTTTCCTGAACCAAAAGCCATGTGATGAGCAGAATGGCAGCACTGGATTTTCATAATGGGATTATTACTTTTTTTTTTTTTTTTTTGCATCACTTGAAGAAGCAAGTAAATACCAGTACTTGCATAAATAATTGATTGCCACAGCCTTAGGGGCTTCTTTTTGCATAAGTAGCAGTGGATGAGAGTGAATAAATATTTTAAATATCTTGATGTACAGTGGTACCTCGGGATACAGATGCTTCAGATGCATATCTTGTGAGTCTCCACTCCAGGGGTGTGCAGGCAGATAAGCCTCCTTCCAATGCAGGGCAGATGCAGAAGACATTGATACAGTGGTACCTCGGGTTACAGATGCTTCAGGTTACAGACACTTCAGATTACAGACTCTGCTAACCCAGAAATAGTACCTCGGGTTAAGAACTTTGCTTCAGGATGAGAACAGAAATTGTGTGGTGGCGGTGCAGTGGCAGCAGGAGGCCCCATTAGCTAAAGTGGTACCTCAGGTTAAGAACAGTTTCAGGTTAAGAACGGACCTCCAGAACGAATTAAGTTCTTAACCTGAGATATCACTGTAATGGTCCTGTCCATGCAACAGAACTAAGCACAGAAACATGGCACTTTACTGCATATCAGATTTGAGTTTTTAGCTATAAGTGGAAGTGTAGCTATGTAAGCAAACCTAGTAGATTGGTTGAGTGGATGTTTTCCCTATTGCTGCATTGCTGTGTCCTGCTATTCTGTGCTGCTGTTTCCCCCCTCATATTTCTGTTTTTTGTGATTTTGTTTTATGATATTTTTTTAACCTGCCCTGGGACCATTTGGTGAGGGATCTCTTCTGAGGAAAATGCATACCTACATACCAGAATCTGTTAAGGCCTGTGGAGATATGAAGATGCTTGCCTAACATCAATGGGCAGGGAGTTTCAGAGAGTAGGTGCTGCCACACTAAAATATCAGTTCCTTACAAGTGAGGAATACTTTTAAAAGTGCCAGTTCCACACATCAAAGGAGTCAATGGGTATATATGGATAAGATGATACTTGAAGTAAGCTGGTCCAGAGCTGTTAAAGACTTTATATGCCTAATAGGAACACCTTAAATTTGGCCCAGTAATGAATCAGCAGCTAGCCAGGTCTTGAAAGCCACAAAGATTGTATCTAAAGCCTCCAACAAAGAAGCAGGGACACTTGCTCTTAGAAAAGGGTGTTTATCAGGGTGACCAAGATTGGCTTAGTCCAGTGTTTCCCAACCTTGTGCCTCCAGCTGTTTTTGGACTACAATTCCCATCATCCCTTGCCACTGGTCTTGCTAGTCAGGGATGATGGGAGTTGTAGTTCAAAAACAGCTGGAGGCACAAGGTTGGGAAACACTGGCTTAGTCTCAGGGCTGGGCCTGAACGCAGAGTAAAATATGTAGAGAAAATATTTTAATTCAGGTGTGAACAATAAATATCTGCTGAAAGCCACAGATTGCAGTAGCACCTGCTGATGGAAACTTCTACTTCAATTCATAATTCCCAGTACAGTTTTGTTAGTTTGGTGTTATTGCTGAAAAGTGCTTCGCAGAAGTTTCATAAGAAAATAAGAAGGGCCCTGTTGGATCAGATCAAAGCTTTATCTGGTTTATCTGGCCCATTTCCCACAGTGGCCAGTCAGATGATTTTTGGAAGCCCACAAGCAGGACTTGGAGGGCAGTCATTCTTTTTTGCTGCTGTTCCCCAATGACCCTTAAGAGGCATAAGATTTTTGGTTCTGGGGTGGTATAAAGCTCTCATGACTAGCTTTCACTGATAGATTTATCCTTCATTAATTTGTCTAATCCCCTTGTAAAGCCATCAGAGTTGGTGGCCACATTTGTGAAAGTGAATGCCATAGTTTGAGTACGTTCTGTGCACTGCAGCTGTTATAATGTGTATGGGCTCAGTATCTGAAAAATCTCCATACACATACCACGTTATCTTTGGATCCATGCTGCTTTCGTTGAGACACTGAGGTCAGCTCCTTTCAGACAGTTTGGCACCCACCTGGCTGCATGAAAGCAGTTTTAGCAGTAATCTTGCCACTGATTCACAGATAAAGCAGATGGAGGAGATACAAAATAGACAAACATGCATTTTTATTGGTCCAATGTAAATGTTTTCAGTATGGGAAAATATTATTTGATTATACAGTTTAGTTAAGATGAAATAAGTAATTGTGATTAGTAACTCTAATCTGCTTTTTTACAATAAATTAAAACAATTAAGTGTTTATTTTTACGTGTAGACAATCCAAGTTGGACTTGAGAACAGCAGCTGCTAAGGTTGATGAGATGACCAGACTGATTGAGAATCTTCAGGCCCAGGTAGATAGAAAGGTATGTCATGTTACTTCTGATTTCAAACAAGGCATTAATCAGACTTTGGTTGGTTGGCTCCTATTTTTTAAAAAATTCAAGCGAAGCTCTGATAATAATTTCTGAATAACTTCTGTGGCTTCCAGGAAGAAGAGGTGCTTGCTGCTCAGGAAAGAGAGGAAGCATCAGACAAACGCTTGCATCAGTTGCAATCTAGTGTAAAAGAACTGGAGAAAAGGTAGAACATTAATTGATATAAGGAGTGTGTGTTTGTTTGATTCTCTGGCACCATAAGGAGGAGCATTGAGAAATTCAAATTCTTTTTTTTGTTTTGTTGCTTAAGCCATTACAGATATGTTCTTTCATTGAATATAGCTTATTAGACTTATAACTAGGCTTGTTACTAACTGTACTTTTCTATGTATTGGATATAAAAGTACACTTCCATTGGTAAACGGCATCTTCTTCTCACAGAAGGGTTGTTTACTCCTTTCCTAACCAGTGCCTTCTGGTGTTCTGGACTTCAATTTCCATCATCCCTCACTGTTGACTTGGGCTGATAGGAGGTGTAGTCCAAAACAACCGGGAGGCCACAAAATTGAGGAAGGCTGCGTGCAAGTATTAGAGTAGGTAATATAAAACGACATCCAAAGATATTTTTGCAAAAGTTTGGGAACTGCTGTAGAACGTTCTTCTTAACATGCATGGACACCTGTGATTATTTTCCTTCCATTCTTTGGTGGCAAATGTATGTATGAATATTGCCTCTGAAGTTAATCTCTGTTTCTGCTTGATGCGTTAAAGAGAGGTATTTGAAAGGTTTAAGATATATTGCAAAAACTATAGATCCAATCTACAAATTCATGCATACCTGCCAACCAGATTGCTGGTTCTGTTGAATTTGTAGAAACTCACCACCAGTTGCTAAAGGAGAAGATGGCATTGCTCCAGTCCATACTGAAAGAGGCAATCAATGTTAAATCCCAATCCAATCTAGAAAGTTCACTATGCATGCACCCCTGGTTGCTAAATGCAGGATTTTATACCAGGTATTGTCTTTTTGCATGCACTGATTGTATCCACAAAGCAATCCACATGCTAAATTTTAATTTTGAATCTGATGCTTGTCGCTGTAGGGGAGTGTTAAGCTGGTGCTGTGGATGTGTTTCTTGGCGTGCTTACGTGGAAATAAGTTGAATTTAAATCAATAGAATAGTTTTTAATCCTAGAGCAACATAATACAGATCTTGGGAGGTCATTCTTAATAGTTTCTTAGAGCTTTGTCCTTCATTTTTTGTTGTTGCCATCTCTTAGCTGGCTCCATCATACATGTTGACAAATTGCTTTTTCCATTTGAATGTGTGAAAAGGGTTTATGTGCTGAGAATTACTGTCAATAAAAGCAGAATGATCTTAATGCAGAATGATCCTAATGTACAGGTTTGGGTCCTCAGGAATGGGACCAATTTATACCAGGTGCTGAGCGTTAGGTTTGGAATATCCTCCATTTAGAATTGAGTAGTATGCTTATTAGTGAGTTGGTGGAACTCCTGAATAAAGCCTTTCTTACATTATATATAAGACACCACAGGAAGCTTGGTGTTAAGTCTTAATTCAGGTAACCTTTCAAACCACCAGAAAAGAACCTCTATCTAGGCCATAGTTTGGAGGATTATTTTAAATGAGTTCAAATTAACAAATGATTGTATGTGATCAGTGAGCAAACCAGAATACAAAACCACAACTGGGATGTGCATCAAAATGTTGTAATTTGGAGTACTCCAATTTCCAGGATACTCTGTTCTATTCTCTCTCCCATCCTAAGTTTCTGGATTCCCTGCCCATTCTCCCAAGTCAGTCAGAATTCTGTGGCCACTAAAGTTAAAGGACCCCTGGATGGTTAAGTCTAGTCAAAAGCAACTATGGGGTGCGACGCTCATCTTGCTCTCAGGCCAAGGGAGCCAGTGTTTGTCCACAGACAGCTTTCTTTGAGTTGTCGATCTTTTGAAAGAATTATCAAGGGCAGTTATAGCATGGTGTTATAGCAAAAGGTTTCATAGATGTACATATCAGTCATGAGATCTGAATTTGAAAGAGCTTGTCACTTTGCCAGGAAAAATTGCTGAACTCCTGAAAACTACCGTATTTTTCGCCCCATAGGACGCACCGGCCCATAGGGCGCAGCTCTCCCACGGCTAGCAGAGGACTGCGCGAAACCCGAAGCTTGGGGCGTGCTGAGCTCAGCGCACCCCAAGCTTCTGGGTGCAGGCAAGCTCTCCGCTAGCCGTAGGAGAGCTGCGTCTCCCACGGCTAGCGGATAGCTTCCTGAAGCCTGGAGAGCGAGAGGGGTCGGTGCGCACCGCCCCCCCCTCGCTCTCCAGGCTTCAGAGAAAGCCTGCATTCGCCCCATAGGACGCACACACATTTCACCTTCATTTTTGGAGAGGAAAAAGTGCGTCCTATAGGGTGAAAAATACGGTAACCTTCAGAATCACTTCAAGATAGTGAAATGTGGCAAATGAAAATTCATATAACCTTGTCCTCTCTAGATTACAAGAGCTGACAATTGAATGTAGTTTCAATCCTAGATTTAGCTTCAATCAGTTAAGTGGTCCTTGTTCTGATATGCAGGCTTTGTGTAGCTGCCGAAGATTTAAAAGAGCTAAGAACAGAAAAAACAAACCTAGAAAAACAAATTCAAGAGCTGACTGTGAAGTGCACTGTTATAGAAAGGGAGAAGAATGATGCTATGGAAGAGGCTTGTAAGAACATCCAACTGTTAGAAGAAGCTAATCTGCAAAAGAGTCAGGTAAACAAAGCACCAAGGGACCAATTCTCCATATCTGAATATTCACTCTGGTTCTTTTTCTGAAATAGCTGGAATAATCCAGAACATGAGTGAGAGGTTACAATTTTGAACAGCCTGTTCAAAAAGGGGCCTTCTTAAAGCCACCTCATACATTCAATTATGTCTGAATAATGTAAGTATTTCTGACCAGTAGTCACACACTTTAAGCATTATAATGCAAATTGTGTCTTGTGTAATACTATCATTTTTTACAGTCTTCATCATGCACTTTCAGGAAAAGTGACTTCCACCAGACACAGTACGCATTTCAGAAGTGCCTGAATTCTCTTAGAGCAATGGTCTTACTTGAACATTAAATAAAACTTGGGATGTTTCATTGGGGCTCCCATTTTAGGGATCATCCTTTGGGTCATGTATTTTAAGCCTGTCACATCACATAGTTAGCATTTTAAAAATTTGAATCTTAGGGCATATATGTTTACCAGTAAGGCAGTTCAGGTAGCATAACCTGTATAAAGCTAGTGTAAGTTTTTCTGTCAATTCTGAACCATCTTGCTAGTATGATGTACAATAGTAAATAGAACTCTAAAGTGTAGCACTCTAGAGACAAACAACTTTTAAATATAGTCTGTAATACTCTTTTTTTAAAAAATAGATTTTTTAAAGTCCATTTCATTTTGGGAGGGAAACCAATTTCTTATAACTTTGAAGTACTATACTTGTATTTTGACAATAAAAACTAAACATAATGTTCTCTGATATGGAAAAGGGGGATGATCCAGTCTGTCCTCTGCATGCAAGAGGAAGGCTACGAGAAGAAGGGAGCTGTCAGTGGGAGAATTATGCACAAAGAAAGTTCATGGAGGACAAGGGAAAAATGTGATGAAGAACTGGATCATATACATATTGCTATTGTGCTCCACCAATGGAAGGAAGGACTTTTAGATTGGATCTCTCAGCTATGGGAATGTTAAAATGAAAGGTCTCTTGAGAATGCAGTTGTTTAAACTCAGAAGAAGGTTGGTTGAGAAACAGATACTGTATCTAGATTCTAGATTCTGGTAGGTAGCTGTGTTGGTCTGACGCAGTTGAAATAAATAAAAAAATTGTCCAGTAGCACCTTAGAGACCAACTATGTTCTGCACATGAAAGCTTATACCCAGAACATACTTAGTTGCTCTCTAAGCTGCTATTAGACAATTTTTTAAGATATCTACATGTTCTTGTCTCTTGATTGGTTCAGCATTAGTTTTGGCTTGTGAAAATTAGCCTGAAAATTCAGGTATGCCAAATTCATTTTTTCTTACAATCTAAGTGTATGTGGAACTCTCTCTTTGTGTTGTCACAATATGAGAAATCCAAAAGTTAGCTCATGGTGTAAAAAATCCATAGTATACAGTTAACTTAGGAGTAGCGCACAAGTAGAAATATGAAATATACTAAAACTCATTGGAAAAGTGCATTTTAGAGTTCGTTAATTTTCTGTTCACTAGAACACCATGGTCTTGTAACTGTTTAATTTTTTGAATTGTTACCTGGTTGTCCTCAACAGGGAATACACTTAGTTTTTTAAGGACTATTCATTTCATTTCCCATTTAGGCAATGATATGTGCAAAACAAAAAGAAGAGGAGATTGAAAATATGAAGGAAGCATTTTCTCATCTGCTTCAAGATGCTGCTTCAAGTACTAGAAAGGAAGTGAGTTGTGCTTAAAACTTTATTTATTGGAGAAAACATTTATAGAAAGTCTTCCATATAAAACTGCAAAGCAATTTATGGGAAGAATTTATTTAATTAATTAAATTAAATTTATATACTATCCTTCATCTGAGGATCACATAGCATTTTTTAAAAATACGTAGCATAGCAACAAACAAAACAATAACCCTCCCAAAAACAGTAATAAATACAATAAAACGACAAAAGACAAACAATAAAATGCTAAAATACACACTAAGATGTCCAGAATTTCAAACAAACCCAGTACTCAAAATCAGTGTTCAGACATACTGCCACAAATTGGTGTGTTCTAACCAAACAGTGGAACACCAATACTCCAGGTGGCTGCCTGCAGTAATCTCTAGGGGAATGTTGTTGCACGTCATAGGTGCAAGTGCAGAGGACTTTCCTTGAGTTGGCAGTAAATAGGTGGGTGGGTGCAAAAGGAGATTTGCTCTCAAATAGAATGGACCTAAGCTGTTCAGGGCCTATCTTGCATGTAAATTATGATATATTTTATCTTCTCTTGATGTTTGATTAACTGTATTGTTCTAGCTTGTTATGTTATTGTAATCAGGCCAGGAATCAGTTGACAAGATGAGCAAGCAGCAATTTAATTAAATTTAATTCTTCTTGTTTATTCTAATGGGGCATTGTATGACTGGAAAAACTAACCATTGCATACTAAACAATACACATATATATATATTTTAAAAGGTAGAAAATGAAAAGAAAAGGTGCAATATTCAGATATCCCGATTAGCAGAAGAAATTGATGCACTCCAGAAGGTATGTCTTAGGTTGTACTGGAATTGCTTGTTCTTTGCTTTTAAACTTTTTTGGGGGCAACGTAAATTGTATCATGAATTCAATCTTTCTGCTGTGTCACATACATTGGGAGAAGGAAAATTCTAAAAGGAAAATTTAGCCACAGTTGTGCATAGCATATGTCCCATGGATTTCATCAGTAGTGATGGGAAAGAAGCTCAGATCCCACTGAAATAAGTTAAGCTTAAAAGTGCTTTTGTTTTTGACTGGGTTGCTGTCAAATTATTATTAAAATGAAGCATCAGAGTCTTCATTAAAAAAATTCAGCAATGGCTGTTGCTGGGTGGTAGTAGTTGATCACCATTTATGCTTTTGTTTCTGAATCTGACTAAATGGTGCAGAACTTTTATCTTTTTCAAAATGCTAGAACAAGTCTTAAAGTCTCAACAATATTTGTGGATTTTGGTGTATTCTTATCAAAGTACTACATATGTGAACATTTTATTTTGTTATCAAGTTTTCATGCAAGCTCTCTTTATTCACATGGTAGTAAAGTTTTTTGAGGAAAAAGCTAAAAATGAAGGTTCTCTCTGCTCATCAGAGCTTCTACTTGTGCTTTTAAGGAGGTTCAGTAGAAGATGAAAAAGATAAAAGGAGTGTTGTTTGTGGCGGGGGCAGGGAAACTGTACCTGTACTTGGATACAAGGTCATGTTAAAATATAGGTGTCTCCCTGACTGGGGATTCTGAGGTAAACAGGGATTAGGGGTTCAACAGGGGAATAGAAAGGTTCATTTAAGGGATATAAAGAGATAAAGGAGTGAGGGGAAATGCTTAATTCTCCCTTTGCCCCCATTCTCCCTCCAACTTTCCAAATTTTTGTGGAATATCCCCCCATCCCTTTCAATTTTTTTGTTCTAGCATTGTATTTTTATTTTGCTTATTTTCTTACCTACTTAATACATTAGTATGGCACCTGATAATAAAGTATTCTCTAGATTGCTTCTAGTAACCAAAAAAAGACTACCAACAACCATAAAAAAATAAAGCCAGCAGGAAAAGATGAAACCATTATAATAAAAACTTACAACAGCAGTTCTCACATATTTTAAAGTGTTCCAGAATATCATAGAGGTACATGCTCACTAGACTGCCTCAGTCTGTGGAACTGGCACTTTTACAGTGCCATATAACATTCTTTCCACACTTGCAAGGAATTAATCCTTTGACTTGGCAACACCTGCACTTTGGAACTCCCTGCCCATTGATATTATAGACACCTTTGCTGTACAGTTTTCAGCATCCGCTAACAAAACGTCATGTAGAATGCTTTTGTTCAGTGTTAGTCAGTCAGCTATGCCCTCCTCCACATTTCCTGATTTCATTCTCCCACCTAGTTTTTAGGGTTTTCCTTTCCACCTTTAACCAGCATTAAATGGCCACTGAGTCTGCCCATTCTTCATTTGGGCTGGTTTGAGGTTCCTCTCCCCCTTAGGACTTTTTTTCTAACTATTTTTTTGTCGTTTCAAGTTTGCCCAACTCTGTTGATACCTCACAACTGTGTAGGGATGACATCATTTTCACTGCATAGGCAACTGCAGTTACCTCTCAGAAGTTTGGATATAAAAGGAGTGGTGGTTATTAATGGTCAAAGTTTCAGATGAAGAGCAATGGAAATGAAGGAAGCATTTTAAAGTTGCACATATACAATAGACAATGTAGCTTACTCTTTCAATCTACAAATATAAGAAATGCAAAAAATAAACTCTTCATAATTTGTGAAAGCAGTCTTGTACACCTGTCATCCTTCTCTACAAGGGGTTATATGCAAGTATGTTATATGACATACTTATATTTTAAAAAGGGAAATCAATGAGGATGTCAAAATACTACACTGTGATTGTGGTTCTGAACTCTTCCTTCCTATTTTGGAAGCAATGATACATTGTGAGTTCCAATCATGACTTTCTGAGTGTGTGTTAGAGAAAACAAAATCATGTGTATAATCAATTATATGACAAGCTACTTGTATGTTAATTTGCTACAAGTGCTATAAATATTTCAAAAACTATTGTCTCAACAGAACAACCTGATTAAGATTAAACTACTAGTGTATAAGTGACTTGTTTTATAGGTAGAGAAAATGCAAGACAGAGAAGACTTAAAGGAAGCTTAAAATGAGTGATGTTTGTGCTTACTCCACATACCAGGTGCTAGATGACTCAACCCTGGCATTGTTTGCCAAGTAGAGTTACACTTGTATATGGTTTGCTCCTTTTTCTCCCTAATGCTTGCCTTTTGCTTCTTTGGTAGGAATGTGAAGAGAAGCAGATCCAAATTGAGCGGAGTGCTAGAGAAAGGCAAACTGTGGAAGAAGAGCTAGAGAAGGTGAAAAACTGTTACCATAGTAGTTTTCATGTATTAGTATGTACTATGATTATCTGTATGCCAATACCTAAGATTATATGTCTTGAAAATTCTAATATTTGCATGTGGGATACAATAGACAGAGGACAAAACATTGGAACCTTTTTGAGGTAAATACGAAGTTATTGTTGAGGTAGGAATGTCTAGTCTGCTGCATCTACATTGGCTGACCCATAGCATAGTTCTTTGGTTAGCTTATGAAGCTATAGGTCAGCTGTCTCTGGAGATAATAAGTTAATGTGTAGGCCATTGTCTGTCAGAAAAGGATTCTCCCGATATCCCTGAGAAATTGGGAGGAGATGTAAGTTGTGCCAGTCCAGAGATTGGAAACAGATTTTCTCCAGAATTTGGATTGTTTCATGTGGCTTGATGTTTTGAGGCTGCACAATATAGAATGTGTATCTCAAGAATGCAGAGCAAATTTGATCAAGGTTGCATCATGGAATTTATTGTGTGCCTGGAATGCGTAACAGAATTAGGGAAGATAATTGGTAGTAGGAGGGGGTTAAAGTACAACAAGAATGCATTCTGGAGAGAATACAGAACATGTGTCTTAGTATCATGCCTTATCCCTGCCCCCAGTTACTTTCATGCTTATCGTGGATTTCATTTGAACTGCAGAAATGTTCAGGGCACTGTTCTGTATTGGGGAAGTGAGTTAGATCCATGGAAATAAGTGTTGAGATTCAGTCACGATGAACCATGGTTCAAAATGACAGCATCAAGCCATAGCAAGCTTTGGGCTCTCTTGCTTCTTTGTTTCTGTTCTTCTGGCATTTCTATGGGGATATCAGAACCATGCACATCTGTTGTTTATAAGGAATAGTTTCATTTCGTCCATATACTACAAACTGTGAAAAATCATAACTGTGATTTGTTAATCTAAACAACTTGAAATCATGGGTTAAGAAGCTGATTTGTTTTCAGAAACAATATTTAAGATTCAATACAGATTAGAGTCTACTTTAGAAGTGTGGTTAGTCAATAATGGAAGTGAAAACTTACCTCCTTCTTAAAGTGGAGGAGGAAAGGGAAGGGTGGAATGCATAGAGGCTTAATATGGCTCATTCCCATCATGATAAACCATATTTTATGATGTCTGAACTGGCCCATTATCATAGAATCCTTACAACAACCCAGAGCACAATCCTTACCCTATGTATCTGAAATAAGCTCCATTGAGTTCAATAAGAATTGCTCCACTTAAGTGTTGTTGCTTTAGTATGTTATATTATTCCTATATCTCAGATATGGAGTGGGGTGCTGGGGCTTAGAAATTGTGAATTCAAGGCAGAGCTCAGTTTTGAATTGGGAACGTTCAACCTCACATTAGCCTCAGCAGTATACCATCACTTGGAAACTCAGACTAGAGTTGATGAGCAAATAGATGAGATACCAGTAGCTTTTATATGTCATTACTCATAGTAAAACAACAGTTCCATGAACCATCCAGTGACAGTATCCTTTGTTTAACTAAAAACCCAATGAAATGGTGAAAAAAGTATTGAAGAATTAGAAGATGGGTGTAATCTGTTACCAAAAATCACTTTTATCCAAGCTCTGTTTCTCTTGCTGCAACTTTCATAAAGCATTTTTAAGATTAACTTAACAGTGAATTACAAAAATAAAAATGACCACAGTCCAGAGGGCAGTGAATGAAAGAAAAATGCCACATGAATTTCCATGTGCAAGGCCTAAGTGCAAGATTTAGCTATGTGATATAAGATTTCTATATGCAGAGCAGATTCCATGGATTCATCATCCTGCTTCTTGCAATAAGCTGTTTCTGTAAGGAAAGTAATTACTCTGACTACAGAAGCTGTTTTCTGTGAAAGAGCATTTCTCTATAATTTGTCTTCTAGAAAACCCCCATTTAAAAGACTAGGTGAAAAATGCAACTAACCTTAAAGGAGTATGAGCAAAAAATTATACAGATTGATGAGATGAGGGTTACAGGTAAGCAGTTGACACAATTTATTTAAAGTCTGTTATGCTGCCTTTCTGCTGCATAGTTGTATTCAAGGCAGATCACAAGAAGGTAAAATCCACTTAAACAAAAATATAATTCCAGGAGAGAGAGGGAAGCAGGAAACCACCTCAGTCTGTTCCAGCTGAGGTATCTACTCCCCACCAGGTCCTACCACCAGCTATGGATCCCTGGGCAAAGGATCCTCATGCCTTTCAATAATAATAAAACCAATAATTCCCTGCCCATCTGGCTGGCTTTCCCCAGCCAATATAATATATATATATATATATATATATAGTGTATATTGATAATTGCTGAAGAGCTTTATTTGTTTTAATGTTTCTTGTAAGCCAACTTGCAAGGATTTGTATCCTAAAAGGTGGGATATAATAAATTGTAAGAAATAAATATCAGTACAAAACCAACAGCAGCAGATAATGGGCTAAAAATGGGCTAAAAGCAATCAAAAGCAGCAAAAGCAGTTCACATATCCTAACTGAGTCAACCATACTAGTAATTATAATCAAATTAATACATTAAGTAGTCTATGAAAAGCTTGGGTAAAGTATTGTGGTACCTCGGGTTAAGTACTTAATTCGTTCTGGAGGTCCGTTCTTAACCTGAAACTGTTCTTAACCTGAAGCACTACTTTAGCTAATGGGGCCTCCTGCTGCCGCTTTCTGCACGATTTCTGTTCTCATCCTGAAGCAAAATTCTTAACCCGAGGTACTATTTCTGGCTTAGCGGAGTCTGTAACCTGAAGCATATGTAACTTGAAGTGTATGTAACCCGAGGTACCACTGTAATCCTCTTGTCTGAAGCCAGAAAGATAACAGAATAGGTATTGGGATGATTTCCATTGGAAAAGGATAGTCGTTTGTAGAAATGAAATTCCATTATCTTGAAATTTAAACTATGAACTATAAAGTGGTTGATTGTGTAACACCAGTGGCGTGGTTGTTGTTACAAGAATCTACCTGAATTTTCTTTTTTAAACACTTCAATTAGGTGTACCGTGAAGGTAGAGGAAATGAAGGTGATTCTAGAAAACTAGAAGAGCTTTACCAAAGGTGTCTCATTGCTGAACTAGCCAAAGATGATTTGCAACGAAGTCTACAAACAGCACAAAACAAAATTAAGCAACTTGAAATGAAGTAAGTAATCACTATTTACTTATAAACAAATACTGACATTCATTCAGTAATACTTCACTGGAAAGTCCCTTGAATTGAAACTTTTGTCATTTGTTTTTATATCCATTGTCCAGGTTTTCATGTTATGGTAAGCCCTGGTTTAACATCACATGCACAAGCATGAATGAGCTACTGGGAATCTTGGGGTTGCATGCTCTACCCTTTCTCTCAGGCAGCAAGGAAGAGGATTTTGGCACAATTTCACTTTCCATGAAACCTGGCTTATCATGTGTAAACCAGAAATTGTGGTTTCAATAAAGGTTTGGCCAGTTTCTAAACAAACCAGCTGCAAACCATGGGTTATGAAACTGAACTAGAGTTCATTTTAAACTATGATCTCTGTGTCATGCATAACAAGTCAGGTTTTGTGGAAAGTGCAACTAATCTCTGTCATACTGGAGGGGAAGAAGGAAGAGCAGAAACTTAGATAGGGTTGCCATATCTTGAAGAGCAAAAAAGAGGACAGCCTGAGCCGTGGAAATAAGCACACAGGACCGCCACCGCAGCTCCCATGGGTCTCTTTCCCCAGCTTGGGCTGGCAGTGACTGGAGCATACAGAGCAGTCTAAGCCCCAAAACCCAGATATTTCCTTTAAAATGTAAAAAATCCGCACAGATGGGCATGTTGGCCCCCGCAAAAGGACAGGTCTGGGTTTTCCCGGGCGTATGGCCACCCTAAGAAACATGATGCTCACATTGGTTTCTTCCTGCTCATCAGTGCCAGATTTACATACGGGCTGAGCAGACTGCAGCCCAGGGTTTCATAATCTGTGGGCACTCAGTCTCTTTCCAATTTTTAAAATAAAAACAGGCAGATTTTACTATCTAGGCCCAGTTGCTTAGTAACATGAAAGACGTAACTTATGAGTGTGACGGTATAACAGTTACACAAGTGCGTACTTATTGTTAGTAAAGTTCATGGAGGCATTAAAGTCAGTCATGAAGCAATACAAGAGTTTAGATCACTACCTATCATTATAGCGTGTGCTTTTTGAACAAGTAAGGATTCTTTTAATTTTGACTTTTTCTGAAAACAATAATGAGTATGCAATATAAAAGTGGTGCTAGTAAATGAAAGCAACAAAAGGAAATACTCAAAAGTTTGAAGCCAGTCATGTTGTATGGCTTCATACAGCAGGTAGAACCAGCCCTATATAATCTCTCAGAAACAGAAGCCTTAGATAAACTTTCTCCAAGACACAAATTTAAGGAAATACATATATCGCTGTCATGGATGCTGTTGAAGCCAACCTATTTCTGACCACACAGAACCTGCCACGGTGTGTGTGTACAAGTGTTGAATGCTTATAAGAAGAGTACACTTCTCTTAAAATGTTATTGCTGCTGACAGCATCATGCTTCAGATCAGTTAAGAAGGAAGGAATTGCAAAGCATTTCCCCCCATTACAACTGAATAGAAAAGAGTGACATTGTTACAGCGGTTTCACTATAACTTATGCTCTGTGAGGGAGGCCCTGCAGCACTGTGACTATAGAAAACAGAAGGTCCTTCTTTTACTTGTAACTTGGTAAAGGCTTTTTTCGGGGTAATATATTCATATCCCTTAGGCTAGGCTTGAAGCTAACTAGGATAACTTTTGCTGTAGCTGCAAAACTGCAGGAATAATTTTATTTGCCTACACAGTTTGAATTTCTTCTACTAATATCAAGTTTAATCAAATTATCCTCCCTATATCATACATCCATTCAAAAAATACTATCAATTACTGTAATAGCATTCAAAAAACACATCACAGTGAAGATGAAAAGGCTCATATTTAAAATAGTACACCATGAAGTTCAGTACCTTCTCATAGTCTCCTGAAATGTTATGAAGCTAAATGATGTGCAGTGCAACCCTCTGAATGTTTACACAGAAGTAAGTCATACTGTGCTCAGTGGGAGTTATTCCCAGGAAGGTGTCTCTAAGACTGCAGCTTTAAAGCAATATTTGAACCAATATTGGGGCAGGTGATTTCCAGAAGAAGGGGGCTGCAATGGAAGAGACACTCATTGTTGTTGCCACCTTATGAAATCTTGAAAGGTCAACAAGAATGATCTCAGCTGTAAGCTTATTTGGTGGAAAAAAGTTATTCATGTAACCTGCTCCAAAATTGTCTAGCTGTGTTTCATATTTGCTCTCATTCAAAGCCCTGAGAACGTTTCAAGGCATGCCCAGAGCTTCCCATATAATAACTGAAATAAACAGTTACAGATGGGTAGCCGTGTTGGTCTGCCATAGTCAAAACAAAAAAAATTCCTTCCAGTAGCACCTTAAAGACCAACTAAGTTAGTTCTTGGTATGAGCTTTCGTGTGCATGCACACTTCTTCAGATACCTGAATCTGAAGAAGTGTGCATGCACACGAAAGCTCATACCAAGAACTAACTTAGTTGGTCTTTAAGGTGCTACTGGAAGGAATTTTTTTTGTTTTGAAATAAACAGGGAAATCCTTCTAAGCAGAGAGGCTCAATACCAAAAAAAAATGAAACAGTGGGGAATACTTCGCTTTTTAGTTGCCAAGCCTTTTGATCATTCAAATTCCACACTACTGAACATTGTATGTATTATGCATTCACCTTAATTAATATATTAATTTCTGTGCATTTGTTTAACATATTTGTATCCTACCTTTCCATTCAATAATGGATTACCAAGTATTGTTTGTGAATTTCTCCTCCCTTCCTCGACTTCAAGCTATGAGGAACAGAGAAACAGTGGTCAGGAAATGATTTACAAGTTGCAAAGTATTCTGGAATCCGAAAGAAAAAACTGTGGCTCTGTCAGTGAAGAGCGCCTAAAACTCCAGCAAGAGAACGAGCAGTTTCAAAAAGAAATGGAAGAATTGAGAAAGCTGGCTGTGGAGGCACAACAAGCTGCAAAATTAAAGGTATTTGCGTTTATATGGTATTTTATTTTTGATGTCACATCTTCGAAGATTCAATGAAAGGAGAAATCTGTGTACAAGGAAACAGACAGGGTGTCAAATTTCTCACGAAAGCTCTATCACCATAGTTTAATATTCCTTAACTTTGTATTCCATTCGCTCCTTTGGTGTTTTTCAAAATATACTAAAGGTAAAGGTACCCCTGCCCGTACGGGCCAGTCTTGACAGACTCTAGGGTTGTGCGCCCATCTCACTCAAGAGGCCGGGGGCCAGCGCTGTCCGGAGACACTTCCGGGTCACGTGGCCAGCGTGACATCGCTGCTCTGGCGAGCCAGAGCTGCACACAGAACGCCGTTTACCTTCCCACTAGTAAGCGGTCCCTATTTATCTACTTGCATCCGGGGGTGCTTTCGAACTGCTAGGTTGGCAGGTGCTGGGACCAAACAACGGGAGCGCACCCCGCCGCAGGGATTCGAACCGCTGACCTTTCGATCGGCAAGCCCTAGGCGCTGAGGCTTTTACCCACAGTGCCACCCGCGTCCCATACTAAAATTACCTTTTGCAATTATAATAATGTTTCTTATCCACATGTCAACCCAGCTATGTAAGATATGGGCACAACTGACTTTTCCATTAATGTTCCAGTGTCTGGAAGCAGTAGTTAGGAGGACTGGATAACTACGTGCCACTTGGTTCTTTTCCCAATCAAGTAATTTTCTTCCAGACAGCAAAAACTTTTTAAAAAATCATACATAATACAAACAGACTAACATGTTAGTCTTCTTTTATAACGAGAGATATACAGCCTAAATGTCTAGAAAATGCACAAGACAATATAATGCAAGGGGATTTTTGGCCTAAAGCCTATTGACATCACTTTAAAAAAAGGGATAAGGAGCATTTTGTACATGCAACTCTACCAACCTCAATTTTGATATGATTCAGACCCACTATTGCTTATGCCTTTCATTTTCTTCCTACTTCTCTTATATGCTGTGCTTGTAAGAGAAGATTCCTGTTTTTTGTTTCTTATCATCTGCCTCTAATTCCTTAACTTTCTCTTCCGTTGCGTTCTCTTCCGTTTTCTCTTCTTTGCAGCAAAGTTACACATAAACTTGTCGTCTTCCTTCCATAGTTGGTTATTGCCCTTCAGTTGCTTACTTCGGCACTTTACATGTGGAGTTCGCGTAATAGTTGGCTGAACTAATTAGCTGTTGTTGGATGGAGACTTGGGGACAGCCTCAAGTTTTTGCTCTGATACCTAAAAGATAAATCAGGGCTTCATACAGAATTTTTACTGCAGGGATTCAAGCATTCAGTGATGGAATGAGTAAAGGATGAAAGATCTGCACACCTAGAAACAATTATTACTCATCATGGGTAATCCAAGCATGACAATCTGCATTCTCTTTTCAATCAAATTAGTTATTCATTCTGAAATGAATTCTTTCATCTTATATCCAGAAATAAAAGTCCAGTAATCTTTTGCAGATAGATATAGCCTGATTGTCAGTATGTGCACACAAACAAACAAACAACCTTCAGTCCTTTAGTCAAAAGACAAAAGCTACCGTGAACTAATGTGAGGCTTAAAACTTATTTTACTTCTTTTTTTTTTACTATAGATAAGCATAATGGAGAATGAGCATATAATAAAAGAGCATGGGTCTGAAGTTCGTTTGAAAGAGATGGAAGATGTGCATCGAAAGTCTACTGCTGAGCTGAGACGCCTCTTGATAGCTCAACAGAAAGCAACAAACCGGTGGAAGGAGGAAACAAAGAAACTAACGGAAGCTACAGAAACTAGAATAAATAGTTTAAAGTAAGTAATACAATTTTGTTTGGCATTTTTAACAAATGCAGGCAGCTGGGAATTGATCTGCTGGGACCATAATTCAGACAGGAAATGTAGATGTGATACTGTTCTTGTTTAGATTTTAATTAACATTCCTCTGTTTTGTGATTGTCCAGAAATAATAGCTGCCAACAGAGCAAATCTTTGAGAAGGTAGATGTAAAGCTTCCAATAGATAAGCATTGCTACGGGGGAAACTCTTTCCCCACTGCAGTTCAGAAAGGTTTATTAATGGAGCCTGGTCCTCTGAATCAGCTTAAGATGCAGCAGGATAAACTATAAAATCTATCCTATTCTTGGAAAGTGAGGCTATTGTTCAACCCTGCCCTGCTTCTGGAAGGAAAGAAACCCTGCCTTATTGCCTCTTCTCAACAGTGGCTAGAACATGGCATGTTCTCATTAACTTTTGAAGTGATTCCAAAAATCAACAGTGCTGCTCAAGGAGGTGGAAGAGCAGTGGAAGAGCAATGTCAGTGCCTCGTGCAGTCAAGCTGCAGGAGATGGGTATTAGCACCCAAAGTGGTCACTGAGGTCAGGCAATAGCAACCAAGTCAGTATTTGCTGGATCTGAATAAGTGTTTAGCTGTTAAAACCCCAGATTCTGTTGCAACATGGAGCTCTGATCATTGTAAGCAGGTATTTCTAAATCTTCAACTCAAAAGGGGGGGCGAGACATGGTGGTGTGCACACAAAAATCAGTAAGCTGTTCATAATAACTTTAATTGGCTTCTTTCTGAAACAGTGCTGGTGAGATTCAAAGGTGGCTTAGAAGAAGCTTATTGAATGTTCTTTGTAGTTAACGCTTCAAACTAGGAAGTCCCATTTGCAGTCAGGACCTGGAAATTGTAGCATAGTCTGATTTAACAAGAAAAGATGCACCTGCGCCTTCTATCCTCCCTAGGCAGTTATTTTTCTCAACTGAATTCCCATACCGCAACTCATGGGGAGGTAAGCAGCAGATGCAAGGAGAGTTCTGCACCTGTCCTCTTACAGGATGGATTTGGTTATCTTTTGTAATATGGCACTCTGTGAGAGGCCAAAATGTGGTGCCCCCAAATGGATCTTCTTAATTTTGTCCCGTCCCCCCCCCCCCCCCGCTCAATTTTGTGCAGGGGAACCTTCCGCACCACCCTAAATCTGACACTGCCTCTTACTATTACAGAGCTGCATACCACTCTGGCCCTGCCTCTGTCACACCTTCATTAGCTCTAAACTTTTAAGGTAATATAAAGTCATAAGTGTTTGCCAAGCAGTAGCAATAGTGGCTATATGTTATATACTATTTGGTTATTGCATTTGGCATTGTTTTCTCAGGTGCATGGAGTGGGGGGTAGTTTGGCCAGTAAGGAGCCCCATCTGCACTGTGATCCTGTGGTGCCTATTTGAGATCATTTGGGGTTTCTGTGGGCTCCTATGAGGTAGATATTTGCTTTCATAGTTCCCAGTGGAGGATAAAATTCTAACTAAGATAGCAACTTCATCATTTTTTTTCTCCACCACACCCTGAACTCCACCTGTTTCTTGGACTCCCTTACACTATCTTGGCAGTTATACTTACATCACCACTTAAGGTTACATAGGTTTAAAGGATTGAGTAGCAATCCTATTCTTGTTCAGGATAGGACTGAGAGATATTGTGTGTGTGTGTGTGTGTGTGTGTGTGTGTGTGTGTGTGTGTGCTCATACGCATGCCAATTTACAACACCCATTCCCAAAGTTTGAGATACTTGAAACAAACAGATAAATCCTACATAAAATACCCATTAAAGTACATAGAGTCATGTGGCCGCAGGCATTAAGGGAAGGTCTTTTAGAATTTCCAGGTTCAGTTTTAACAAGTCTCCAAGGGAGTTCCTTGAAGTGTCTTAAGATACTCAGATCTCGATAATGCAGATTCAGCGTATGCTAATTGTGCATGCTCCTAATGTTGAAAAGTGACCTCAGTGCCTTTCATTTATTAAAATCCTTTCACCCTACTAAGGAGCCCTATCATGTTGAGAGCCACTCTGGAAGTTAATTGGCTGAAAAGCAGGCTATAAAAATCAGGAATAAATGAAAATGGGTCACTTAAATTGTTTGTGTTGCTCTTCAAAGATTCCCCAGTATCTTCAGTGGCATTATTTCTATCATAATGACCTGTAATCCTATAGTCCATTTTGCTCATTACTGCAGTTACAAACTGTACTGTGAAATCACAGAGGAGTTTGGGGTCGTGGTGGTATGAGCCAACCTATTATTAATCGTAATAACATTTTCACCAGCATTTCTATACTATCCTTCCTCTTTCAAAATCAAGTAAGAATAGCTGTTAATCTTACACTTTAGTTATAAACATTCCTTCAGCTGGGGAAATGTAATTCCTATTGAAATCCACTGAGACTTAGGTGTTTGAGGCTAGGCACAGACTAACAGGTTAAGGCCAGGATGCCAGTCACCTTGTGCACACTGGAGTGCCTGCAGTTTCTTCCTCTGACAGGAGCTCATTGTACCACATCAGATGTTTCCCTGCAGGATTCTCCAACTTCTCAGAGTAGTATTTCAGGCAGTCAATGATGCAGCATGGGAGAGGGGGCAGACAAAAGCTTCCTGTGCAGCTGTTTGGATCCCCTTAAATTAACACTATTTTGAATAAATCAGTTTTGAGTTTCATAGGCGTTCTTTCTGAATCATAGTTGTATCTTTGTATCTTTAAGCTTTTGGTTGTACAGCTTTCTCATGATTTCCAAGACTGATCCTTCTGGGATAGTATAGTTGTTCATTATTAGGTATTAGCTAGAGCAGTGTTCTTTTGACATACCATCTAGTCTATTAAATAAATTACATCATATTTAGGGACCTTTGAGTCCCCCACCCCTTCATTTCTACCATGTTATTTTTGGCTGGAATTCTGTAATACTTGGCAGCCATAACTGTTTATTTTAAGATATTGATTAAAAATGTTAACAGGATGAGAAACAGCTGCAGGTACTGGCAGTCTACAAAATATATAATTACTAAGAATAACTGAAGCATATTACGGCATAAGTCAACAGAAAAACATCTGGAATGTGCTGTATGTGTCACATGAGAATTTTGCATTAAACACTTCCCACAGCTGGCAGATTTATTATCTTTTCTGCTCTACTACTAAACAGCTCACCTTTGTTTTCCACACATAAGCCTTTGTGGTAGACACTTGAGCAATTTTCTGCAAACTTCATTTACCTATTTTAATGAGGCAAATTCTCTGGAATATGTAGGAACAATTGGGACTGATTATCGCTCTGATAGTTTTATACTATGTCACCTTTCTGGTGTGGGGGGGGACGACGACGACTGCTTCTCACTATCTTGGCATTTTAGAATTACCAAACGCAAAAGGGTAGCCATGTTAAAGGTAAAGGTACCCCTGACCGTTAGGTCCAGTCACGAACGACTCTGGGGTTGCGCACTCATCTCACTCTATAGGCCAAGAGAGCCGGCGTTTGTCCACAGACAGCTTCTGGGTCATGTGGCCAGCATGAAAAAGCCGCTTCTGGCGAACCAGAGCAGCGCACGGAAATGCCATTTACCTTCCCGGAGTGGTACCTATTTATCTACTTGCACTTGACGTGCTTTCGAACTGCTAGGTGGGCAGGAGCTGAGACTGAACAATGGGAGCTCACCCCATCATGGAGATTCGAACCACCAACCTTCCGATCGGCAAACCCTAGGCTCAGTGGTTCAGACCACAGCACCACCCATGTCTAACAAATGTATCATGGTATAGAGTTTTGTGTGCAAGAGTTCAATTGTTAGATGCATGAAGTGTTATTTGACATATATACAGATGGTTACAAGGTGGGGATGTTGTTGTAGAGTGCTGTTAGGAAATTGAACAATCAATTCAAATGATAGGTGTCCATTTACTGGGGAAATAGTAATGCAAAATAGTATTTAGTGCAAAACAGCATTTAGTGAAAAGGATTGTTTCAGTCCGGTTGTGTGTGGTGAACTGTCAACTGTTGATTACTTGGCAAAGAAGATAAAGCATAGAAGGTGTGAAGATGAACAAGCTTCTGGTAACATGACTGCTGTTTGTTGCAGAAGCTTGTATGTGTACAGGGTGCCCCAGTTTTTGAGCCACTGGAAGATGAGTAGTGGACTATAGTTTCCTCATAGTCCTTCAGATTCCACAAACTAACTACTTGGAGTTGGGGGAGCTGATTCTCATTGTAAAGACAACATGTGAGAACCTGAGGCTCCTCTCTCCACTTCCCCACAGAGATCAGAATGGCTTGGAGACTTAGGAAATGGCACCAATGGGGGGGGGGGGTCTTTCCCTTAGGTTCCTGGCACTGCAGAGAGGTGGCAGTGATCTCCATTCTGATCTTGGTGGGAGATTGGATAACTATAATGCGCATCCTTCACGGTGAGAATTATTTAAGAAAAGCCAGGGTATGTAGCTGCCTGCTATGTAATGTGTAATGTGATCATCTAGTTTGGCCCTAAGAGCCTGAGAGGAAAGAGTTCTCATAGCCAGACTGTTGGGAATCTGAGTGCAGTGGTACCTCGGGTTACATATGCTTCAGGTTACATATGCTTCAGGTTACAGACTCTGCTAACCCAGAAATATTACCTAACTTTGCTTCAGGTTGAGAACAGAAATCGTGCTGTGGCGGTGCGGCAGCAGCAGGAGGTCCCATTAGCTAAAGTGGTGCTTCAGGTTAAGAACAGTTTCAGGTTCGGACTGAACGGACCTCCAGAACGAATTAAATACTTAACCCGAGGTACCACTGTACGTGCAGCTACTCACACAGAGTCAATTAAGGTTTGGCAGACAGCCAAGGCAATGTAGAGGAGTAAGTCTGTCTGGTGATAGAGAGGCATGGAAACAGCTCCATGATTGGTCAAGCTCTCTCAAGGGAGTAATGATTAATGGCCTACTAACTGGAAAGTGTTAGTTCAGTGGTTCAGCATGTCAGTGTGGAGGTTGAGAGTTGTGAGAGAGCTAGCAAAAGATCTGTGTTCTGTTCCTGTAAATAGTCCACTGTATATAATAAACACCTAACTACAAGTTCCTGGTTCCTGCTTCGTCCATCCTGTCTGCAGCCAAGTTGCCAATTGCTTTCGTGAACTCTGCGTTTACTCTGCTAGGTCTGGCTAAGGTCCTGCAACTAGTCAGAAAGTTGCGAAACACCAAATAGGTTTTGCCAATACAGACAACAATGCTATGAGAGTCCTAGAGCCCAAGACAGTGTGGTTTCTAGGATTCCCCCATTTGTAGATCTTGGAAACACATAGAAAATAACACATGAGGTGTGCCTGCGTAGATTTTTCCTGCACTCCTATAACACATTGTTCCTTTCAGTATTCCATGGGTGTGAAAAATGCATTATTCATCAAAAGCTGCACATCCTCCCGTTTGTAGGGCAGTTGAAACCATGGGTCAGACAAACCAGTGTTTGGGACAAGATCCATTGCAGGAGAAGGGCTTGGGGTGCCTCATTCTCAAGCTTGCAAGCCTGTTCACAGAGATAGGGTGTTCTATTTCTACAAGCTTCTTTAATAAATTTGAGGTAGTAGGCTGGACTTTCGGCATTTGCTCAGTGGTACAAGATGCCAGAGCCAGAGGTAAAGATTTCCTGTACACAGTGTGCATCTTTTTGCAGGAGCTACTTTGCTCAATACGAAGAATAAGACAACCAACCATAGCTAGTTATGAAAATTAAAATGTCTCCAAACTAGCTGTACAACAAAAACTGAGTTGCTACTCAGACTTTGATGAGAAGAAAACTGAGTGGGAAGGCATGTGCACTCTCTAGAACCGTGCACAGTCAACAGACATCTTCCTTGAGTTTAGTGGACTGTTTGCTCCCATTTTTTAGCTCTGGAAGGTACAGCTTTGCCCAGGATCCCATGTGTCCCTGTAGGGAGACCATGACATAAGTGGTATCCAGGTTAATACTTGATGGACACCGTCCATAAGATTATATTGCTTATTTTATCACATTAAGCAGGGATGTGGCATTCCAGCTGTTGGATTCCAATACCCATTAGCCCAGCCAGCATGGCCAGCGGTCAGGAATGATTAGAGCTATAGTCCAACACCTGGAAATCCACAAATCCCCTGTCCTTAATGAAAAGTGTTTATTTTTGTGAATGAATGACATTTTAGATTTTTGTTAAAAGTAAGGTTTCGGAATTGTTGTTGTTTTGCTCTTCGTTGTGAATCTGTCCTATCACAGTACTGTCACAATACTAAAGATGGCCATTATTGGTATCTTAAAGTACTATCCTTTCCCTACTTCATTGGAAAGAAGGAATTTGAAAGAGGGAAGAATATATGATTGTCCCATATACCTCTGGAAATGAGTTAGGTCAACATATATGTTGATTTTCATTAATGAGTTTCTTTGATCTTGTTTCATAGAAGTGAGCTGAGTCGTCAAAAAATTTACACCCAGGAGGTACTTTGTCAGCTGGAAAGAACAAATGAAAAGGTTATTGAGGTAAGAGAATGGTCCCCATCCAAATGCTGTGCTTTAACTAGATGTACATCTTGTCTAACTTGAACTCTCTTGGTACACATCATTTGTTTGCTTAGAGTAGTTTTCAGCTGGAAAACTGTCCTATTTGTGATCATACACACTGGGGAAAATGCTAGAAACATTTATTTTACTATTATTAAGACATACAACTTCGTTCATAGCTAATTTTGAGCTGTTAATTTTTTTTACTGGGTAATGGTTCCTTTCTGTGATCTTTAGCTTGTCATTTCTTTCTGCAATGGCTGGTTCAATTTTTGTAACAACTAAAAAATATTCTGTCACAATTAGCCCTCCTAAGTGCTGATCTTCATAGTTCTGCCTCTTTGGACAGCCTATCATCTGTCCTTACTTTCCTTTGAAGGCCAACTGATTGAAGCATCTCAGGAGTCCAGCACCACCCCTTCCCTGTTGAAATTTGTACTTGTAACTTCCTTAAAATTATGTTTTTTATATAAGAGTTGCGTCATGAGATTCCGAAGACTGGAAATCCCTGTCAAGGTTAGACACAATGCATAGGAGCAACCTGCCTTGTTTGCCTTTGTTAGTCGGTTCCTGGCTTTGCCATTCACCAAGTTTCTCTTCCTTAAACCTTGTTTCCTGAAATATGTATGATCTGATAACAGAAACTTAAATTTGTAATGAGCTATTTCATTTATACAGAATGAAAAATTAATGATGGAACATCAAGAGAAAGTCAACAGACTTCAAAGGCGACTAAGCCAGGCAGAAGAGAGGGCAACCACAGCATCTCAACAGGTATCTAGAAATAAATCAGATCAGCACCCTTATTACAGCTGCATAACCAAAAATCTTTAATCATAATAATTTTATTATTTATATGCCGCCCATCTGACTGGTTTGCCCCAGCCACTCTGGACAGTTCAACAAAATATTTTAAACACAAAAAAAATAACCATTAAAAACTTCCCTATACAGGGCTGCCTTCAGATGTCTTCTAAAAGTCAGATAGTTGTTTATTTCCTTGACATCTGATGGGTGGATGTTCCACAGGGCGGGCACCACTACCGAGAAGGCTCTTTGCCTGGTTCCCTGTAACTTTACTTCGCACAGTGAGGGAACCGCCTGAGGGCCCTCGGAGCTGGACCTCAGTGTCTGGGCTGAACGATGGGGGTGGAGACGCTCCTTCAGGTATAATGGGCTGAGGCAGCTTAGGGCTTTAGAGGTCAGCACCAACACTTTGAACTGGGCAGTCTTCAAACTGGATCATTTAATGAAGAGCTGAATCAGAGTCTTAACCAAATTAGTGTTTCAGTTTTCTCTGTTGGGATGAAAGTCAAAACATCTGCATGTAAGAAAGTTCAGCTGTACGTGGGGACAGGATGGGAAGTTGTTGGTTTGTTCTTATTTGTATTATGCATTTTGTGCTTTTATCTTTTATTTTTATGCGGTGATTTTTATCCCAAGATCTATGAAGTGTGGTATGCAACTCTTAAAACTGGCAACTGTGCAATTCTGCTATGTATTCATAATGAAGGTCGCTTTCACTCGATAAACTATTCAGAAAAAAACTTAGGAATCATTTTAATATATATATATATATATATATATATATATATATATATATATGCTTTCGTAGATTTTCACGGGTACAGGAATGCAGGTTTTGGTGTCCTCGGGTATCTTCCCGTGTAAAAGTTGGGGTGTCTAGGCGACGTTTCGACGAGGTCTCACTCGTCATCTTCAGGCTGGTGCTTTCGGCTTCTTGTTACTGGAACAGAGCAGGATCTCAGTGTTTGAGTTCCTATAAATACTGTTGAGGAGGTATGGTGTATAGCCTCCAATGTTCTGGGCAGAGAGGAAGTTCCCAGGCTAGTGTGCCTTTTCTTCTTTTGTTCCTTAATTGCTTGAGGGATATCTTGAGTGATTTCTTGAGTGATATCCTGAGTACCACTTAGGTGGGTCATTAGGTGTGGATTAGTTGCTAAAGCCTTTGTGTCTTGACCTCTTGAACTTTGTGAAGAGTTTTTCTGAGAAGATGGGTGTACTACATTTAGTTGTGCTCTGGCTTGGCTTCGTGTATAGGGGCGAGCTGTGGTTTTGTGGCCTGTGCCAACCAGATCTGTGTAGGGATTGCAGGGGGGTGCAGCATCCGGAGGTGCCACCATGGTTTGGCTACTGGATGGTGTCTGTAATTTATCTGTGGAGAGGGTCTGGGTTTGGGTCTGGTGTGGTTGATTGGTGATGGCGTTCTGTGTGCCTCTGGATCTGGTGTCAGTTTTTGTGGGGAGGGCTAATTTCCAGATGTCTGGCAAGCGGGATGTGTCGTCACGCTTGTTCATGTTGTGAGGGTGTTTCTCTATCTCGATGGCTTCCATGATTATTCTCTTGTGGTGATGTTCCATGTTAGAGAGCAATTTGGAATCTGCAAAATTAATTTCGTGTCCTGTTTCTTTCATGTGTTGGAAGAGAGAGGAAGTTTTTTCTTCTTTTTTGACGGCATTCTTGTGTTCTGCGATACGTGCATTTATTCGTCTGTTTGTTTGTCCAATGTACGTGGCTGGGCAGACTTTGCAGGGTATTTCATAGACCCCTTGGTTTTCCAACTGGATTTTATCCTTGGGGTTTCTGAGGATATTGGCTATTTTTTGGTTGGCGCAAAAGGCTGTTTTGATATTGTGTTTATGGAGGATTTTGCTAATTTTATCTGTAGTGCCCTTGATATAAGGAAGGAGGGCCATGCCATTGTTTTCTTCTGTGTCTTGGTTTTTGGGGGGTGTTTCTTTTTGGATTAGCTTCGTAACCCTGTTTTGCTGGTATCCATTGGCAATTAACACATTTGAGAGATTCTGTAACTCAGTTGTCAAGTGGTCTTTGTCAGCCAGGCGTTTGGTTCTGGAGATGAGAGTCTTGGCTACGGAGTTTATTTGTGCAGGGTGGTGGTGTGATTGTGCATGTAAGTAGCGGTTGGTGTGTGTTTTTTTCCGGTAGATAGTGTGTCCGGAAAAAAAACACACACCAACCGCTACTTACATGCACAATCACACCACCACCCTGCACAAATAAACTCCGTAGCCAAGACTCTCATCTCCAGAACCAAACGCCTGGCTGACAAAGACCACTTGACAACTGAGTTACAGAATCTCTCAAATGTGTTAATTGCCAATGGATACCAGCAAAACAGGGTTACGAAGCTAATCCAAAAAGAAACACCCCCCAAAAACCAAGACACAGAAGAAAACAATGGCATGGCCCTCCTTCCTTATATCAAGGGCACTACAGATAAAATTAGCAAAATCCTCCATAAACACAATATCAAAACAGCCTTTTGCGCCAACCAAAAAATAGCCAATATCCTCAGAAACCCCAAGGATAAAATCCAGTTGGAAAACCAAGGGGTCTATGAAATACCCTGCAAAGTCTGCCCAGCCACGTACATTGGACAAACAAACAGACGAATAAATGCACGTATCGCAGAACACAAGAATGCCGTCAAAAAAGAAGAAAAAACTTCCTCTCTCTTCCAACACATGAAAGAAACAGGACACGAAATTAATTTTGCAGATTCCAAATTGCTCTCTAACATGGAACATCACCACAAGAGAATAATCATGGAAGCCATCGAGATAGAGAAACACCCTCACAACATGAACAAGCGTGACGACACATCCCGCTTGCCAGACATCTGGAAATTAGCCCTCCCCACAAAAACTGACACCAGATCCAGAGGCACACAGAACGCCATCACCAATCAACCACACCAGACCCAAACCCAGACCCTCTCCACAGATAAATTACAGACACCATCCAGTAGCCAAACCATGATGGCACCTCCGGATGCTGCACCCCCCTGCAATCCCTACACAGATCTGGCTGGCACAGGCCACAAAACCACAGCTCGCCCCTATACACGAAGCCAAGCCAGAGCACAACTAAATGTAGTACACCCATCTTCTCAGAAAAACTCTTCACAAAGTTCAAGAGGTCAAGACACAAAGGCTTTAGCAACTAATCCACACCTAATGACCCACCTAAGTGGTACTCAGGATATCACTCAAGAAATCACTCAAGATATCCCTCAAGCAATTAAGGAACAAAAGAAGAAAAGGCACACTAGCCTGGGAACTTCCTCTCTGCCCAGAACATTGGAGGCTATACACCATACCTCCTCAACAGTATTTATAGGAACTCAAACACTGAGATCCTGCTCTGTTCCAGTAACAAGAAGCCGAAAGCACCAGCCTGAAGATGACGAGTGAGACCTCGTCGAAACGTCGCCTAGACACCCCAACTTTTACACGGGAAGATACCCGAGGACACCAAAACCTGCATATATATATATATATATATATATATATATATATATATATATATACACACACACACACACACCTTAAGTATATTGTAGAAGCAGAATAAAATAATTCCCTCACTTTATCTGTACTTCAGCTTACATTATAATCCAATTAGTTTAAAGATTCCTACTGAAGAAACAAATTATTGTTTTGTTTTGTTTTAATTACAGCTCAGTGCAATTACAATGCAGAGGAAAAAGGCTGCCTCCTTGATAGAGTTGGAAAATACTTGAAAGTAATATATTGTTCTTCCATAAAACATGTAAGTTGAGGCTGCTGAAGAGCAGCATTAGGACATATCATGCACAGAGTGACTTCTATAAAAATGTGCATCACTGTTACCCGAGAAGAGAATCACTGTGGCTTCTTAACAATAAACATTAAGTGGGTAACTGCAAATACATATTGAAGTGAATTAAAGCTAGATGGAAAGGTGGGTTGCCTTATATAACATGTTTTGTTTTATGGTAGAAAACTTTGCCACAAAGTTTGAAATACACAATTGCTGAATTTTAAGGTTTTTTACAACTGACAGTACCTAATGTTGTGTTAATAAACTCAACATTTTAAAACTATTTTTCCCCCGTGTAAGGTGTTGAATTTGAAAACAAATTGGCCTTTGTAAAATTGCTATTGTATTTATTTTTTTAATTTTATTTCTTAGATGTTAATTGACACCAGTAAGACTACTCTTCTGGTTCCCCAAATTCTTGTGGATATACAAACTGTTTCTATTACAGATGAATACTTCAAAGATGTTATTTACAGGATTCAGAATACTATTGCATTTCCATGTTTATAATGTAGGAACTACCAAAGAATCAAAAGGGCTTTTAGCATTATGGCTTGAGACATGTGTTTCCAATGCACACACATATGAGTAACTTGGCTTGGAATTAGCCTCTCAGAAATGAGTGAATGGGAAGGAATTTAGCATCATGACAGGGAAACTTTGGCCTTCTGCAACCTTGGGCTCTATTTCTGCTGGAGTGCAGGCTGTTATCTGGTAGAGCTGCCTCAGAAAACTGGCACCTTAGCCAAATTGGCAAGAGCTGGGTCTATATAGTGGAGTACCATGGTGGGTACTTAAAGGAGGGGGAAAGAATGGTTAAATTTCACAATTTCATTGAGAAAGAAAGCTTCTCACAATACAATAAAAGGGGAGATTGCCTTGTAAAATGTATGGAGTAAGCATGAGTCACTGAAGTGAGAGTAGGAAGGAATGTGAGACAAGAGAGCAAAGAGGTGGCAGCGAGCCAAGGCCAGCTTCACTGAGATGGGTTGGAGAAAAAAGAACTGTAGGAAGGAGATGAGTTATTGTACATCCTTAGTCTACGGAGATGAACAGAGAAGGGGGAATCCTCAGTAGCAGATTAGATCCAAGAGCAAAGAGAAAATCCAGACTCCTAGCGTTTCCACCAAGTAGGGATGGAAAGTGATGGGCCACCTTGGCACAAGTTGCAAGAGTAAGTCTAGCTGAAAAGCTTTCTGCTTCTGGAATCTTGTGGAAGTAGCAGCATAGATGTCAAATCATAACACTTGACGTGTATTGCAAAATGTACAGCATTTATTCACATACAGACAAAGGCACAATTCTACTAAATATTTTAACAAAAAAATACAGCCATCTTCAACTAGGTCTTTATAAATACTTCAAAAAGGGAGGAAAATAAATACAGGATTGGGCCATGTAATATAAAATAGTCATCTCTACATATACTTTATTTCTGATTCTATCTTTTTTTGTCATCATGCACCTGTTTTCAAATTTGAGCAAAATGGACACCAAAGCTAGGCACATAGTGAAAAATCCTCTGTACAGGGTTTTACAAATGTAGTAATGAAAGTTTTTTAAAGTTTTTTTTAAATAATATTTGTACACATGAGACATGTATAACGTTCCATTCATTTAGGGAGTGTGTGTGTCCATCCCCAAAACCTAACAGATAGCATTCCAGGTCATTACTGAAGGGTTTATTAAGCCTACATTTCAATGTAGTGCACCAATCAAAATCAAGAAATGTCTTGGGCATTCTGCATAAGGAAAAAGGTGAAACCTAACAAGAAATAACAGCTGTTTCCATATTAACAAAATGAATGCAGTAGTAGGTAAGGATTACTGCTTTATTTTATTTTATTTTTCTCTTGCTGAGTGCTTAGAGTAGCATGGAACTTGTACAGTTAGTCATACTGATGTTTTCCCATATTTCTGCAGCTATGGGGGAAAGCACAATTTATTTTTCTCTTTTGTTTTTCTTAATTTTTGGTTCAGCATTATTCAAAATCAGAAAGCTTATTAACCTAAACATGGTGGGGAGCAAAACAGGTAAGGCATTGTTCTGCACAAATGCTATCATTCCTAATAGTGCAAATGTTATGATATTTCTTTCAAAATAAGTCATAACATTGAATAATGTTTACTTATAATCAAATTTATTTTATTCCTTCTATGGCTTGATGAACAACACCCTTACAGGGCAGGCTAACTGATATTTCACTCAACCCTCACCCAAAACACTTACTGTATTGAAAAGTAAATTAATCACGTCCCTCTTTCCCCATATTTTAACAAGAACATGTCTGCTTTTAAAGCAGCAAACCTGGTCAACATACCTATAAGATATGAGTAGTTTAATCAGAAGCAATAAAGCCTTATAAAACTACATCTTTCATATCACTATTTTTTTCATTTCCAATATCCTAAATTGTTGTCACTATCTTGATCACGTTAAGAATCAAGGCCTCAGTGTCTTAATCTTATTCTGATCCAAAGCTAGGCATGGAGTACACTGAGAATAGAGGTGTGCAGGAGGGACTTGTTCTATTTACTTCACTTCTGGAGAATTCCTCTGGTTAAGCACTTGCAACAGCCCCTACCTGTGTGAAGTTCTGTGCATGCGCTAAAACTCCAGTGTGCAAACAGCAGCTGCTAGTGTAGGGCTCTTACATTAAGGCTCACTTCAGATGCGCCTCCAAACATTTGTTTGTAAAATCATGTACAAACCACAAAGTTGCACATTTCCCTTCCCTCCCACACATGGATCCCCTTTCAGCTGCCTGTTTAAGCACAAACCAGTTTGCTGTTTAACACCTGAAATTTGCCCTCCAAACTAGATTTGGAAGCCCCACTTGCAAGTGTGGTTTCTGATTCTAGTACAAGCAATATTGTAAATATGGGCAGTGCCAAACAAGAAACTGAGAGGAGCCAAGAGTAAATTGAGATGATGTGAGCCCACAACTAATTTCTAAATCTCAAAGAGTTTATTTGTTTTAGTTTATTTTAGGATTATGACCTCTGTTCCAGAAGCAAATAGGAATGAATTCTGAGGGCTGGTTCCCAAAATACATCATGCAAACTCCTACTAAATATATCTGATTCACAGGTACACACATTACATTTTTCCAAGTGGAGAAGGCCAGGGCTGCTTGCATGTAAGGAACATGTACTGTGTCAACCTCCCCAAGCAGTTTTTTGATCATTCAGTGACTTGCATAGCAAGATGGAACAGCAGCAATCCAGTTCTCAGTTGAAACCCCTGGAAGACTCAAGTCAAATTGCAAGGCTTCAACATTTCTTTCATAGTTGTAAACCCACTTCTTGTGAGTGAAGTAGCTAAATACCGCTGTTGATGGACTGGGGGGAGGGCTGTCCATTTTTGTTTTTTTAAAAACACCTACAGCTGCTTAAACTTTCTTATAACTAGGTTATGTCTGATTTTACATCAAAGTTCAGTCACCAAAGTTACTGCAGCCTAAAACTACGTTATGTGTATTATAGATGCACTCGCGATAGAGACACACACTCTATGGGTGCAAAAAAAAGGAAAAAAGAGTCTGAACGATCTGTTCATCTTATTGCTGATGGCTTACTCTCATTAGTTATTGCAATTCTTAAAATGATGTAATCCGAACACAAGCCCCTCCATGGTCAAATCTAATCCTTATCATAAAATCATGTTGTTAAATTGGCTTGAATGTAAAGCGCTACTCACATCTTATTGCCTTCCATTGTATTCAAAATATATATATATATTTATTACATCCTTCTCTTTTTATTTAAAGTAACCCTTGTGTGTCAGAAAATTGCATATCCCAACACATACCATTAGTGCACATTGGGAAAGGCTGCTGACTAGTGCCTTTAGAAACATGGGCATATCTTCATAGCAAATTTCAGCCTGTTTACCTGTCATGGCTTCTCCCCAAAAACCTGGGAATTGTGTGATGAGATGCTGAGAATGAGTTACTGAAAAATCTGTTGCCCATCAGAGAGTTACAATTCTCAGGGTGGGGTGGGGAGCAGACAAGGAAGGATGGGAACCATGACAGCAAAAACTATTTACTATTTGCAGTGTAGACGCACTGAGTCTTTCCCACTTGAATTGTCATCATATTTCGGATGGGCAGTGCCAGCAGAATATAGCAGGCTACAAATCTGCCTTCCTTCTCAGAACAAGATAAAAAGTACTTTTAAGACATACTCTTCAAATTTGAGGAGCTGAGTAGTTTTCATACTCTTAGTCTGAGTTCCTTCAGAATAGCACTGTGCTGCTACTGTTTTCACAATTGGTCAGCTTGGTTCTATCCCTTCAGGTATCTTAGTAGTCATGGTAAATTCCTCTTACCTGCTTGATGGGCTTTTGTGAAAACTCTTCCGGGGTTCATAAAGCTGCCAAAAAAACCCCACCACCACCCTGAATTCTAAAACAACAAAAATTGCAGACTACCAGGGCTTAGTCCTAGCACAGCATCATGAAAGTGACAATTTAGAGTGGACGATGCGGTGCAGGGTGATTATAACCACCATTGTAAATTATCCTTGTGTACTAACAGCTTGTGCTTTTCAGAGACAGAAGAAAATCCTCAGTGCTATCCACCTAAATCGGTTTCCCCATCCAAATCTACCCCCCATTTATTTCATCTTTTAATTTGTATTCATCTTATTGAGCAATTGGCATAGCAAGGTCATCTTCTCAGGTGATTTCTTCAGGAAAGTTGCAAATAAAGAAGGTTGTAATCTCACGGACATGACGGGTGGAGGACAAACTCTTAGTCAAGTGCACGTAAACATATTTCTACAGCCCGGAAAAAACAGGCTCACTGTTGGCTTATATTGTAGCCATGTGTAAGGACCCCCCCTCCTTGTCACACCAATAAATAATGCAGAGTGGATAATTTTTCCAGGCTGGGGCTTCACCGACTCCAGTGCTGCTATTGTGTCTCACTCTCTAGTCAGGAGGCAAGGATGCTTCTCCTAATGATATCTGTCCTCCTAGGAATAGTGCTATTTGAACTGAGCCTTTGTTGCCTGCATTTCTTCTCAGCCATCTCAGTTTCTGAATCGCTCATCTCAGCATCAGGGGCGTACCCGTCATTCTCGCTGTCCACCTTTAGGTTGCTTTTGGCCCTATCTTTAGGGGAAACTCGACCCAGGCCCGAGTAAGGATAGTTAGAGTTTTGGCGGCACATCTCATCTTGCCCTTCTCCCTGCTGTTGTCTTTCTCCTTTCTTTGGAATTCGAAATCCTCCCCAGTTTTTCACAGGGCTTCTGGGTGTCGTAGGCACTTTAACCGGAGTTGGATTATAGTTTATTTTGAAAAAAGATCCATTGCATTTAGGCACTATATCCCTCCGGGTTCCGGGCGCTGACCTGCCACTCGGGTGGTTCACAGCCCTTTTGTTTTCTAACTGCCTCTGAGACAGTTCGTTGGATCTCAGGGGTTTGTGGTTGTGTTTAGAAGGTTTCTCCTTCAGTCCTACCTTCATCACATCACAATGGGAATGATTGTCTCTTCTCTTCCTGTGGTCTGCTATAGCAACTCCATTCTTCTGTTGTGCTGATCCAATTTGTGCTTCTGCAAAGGTCTTTTCAAAACTGAAAAAGCTACTGGGAGTTGCAAAGCCTTCCCTTTGGCTGGGCTGCTTGAGTAAAGATTTGTCATCATGCCCAGAGCTCCTCCTCATCCGCTCTCTCTTCTGTGTTTTTTTCAAAGAGTGACTCAATGACATGCCCATTTGCTTTCTGAAGAAAGCTGAGTGCCATTTCAAATCCTCTATCTGAGGTGCATCTGGGCCCAGTGGTGAACTGTTGAAGAGCAATATATTTTCCATAGAGGAGGAGGAGGAAGGAGTGCCTGGAAAGACAAAAACAAATGGGTTAATGTTTATCTGAAGCAGCTTTCAAGCATTTTTTATTGTCAGTCGATTGCCTGACATTTACTTCTCCAGATCCCGATAACTCAGGGAAACTATCCAGCTTAGCCAGATAAGATATGATCAGGCATGTTGGGATACGCTACTCTTAGCCATCCTAACGAAAAATCCTAAGAAATTTTGGAAGGCTGTAGCAGACTCCCCACAGACACAGGATGATTCGCTGACATTGATTCCATCTTTGTCATGGGTAGAGGATTTCAAGGCAGTTTTCTTCGATGACTGTATTCCACCTGACAGTCAGGACCATGCCATTTTTACTTTCACGGATGACTGGCCCCCTGTCTCTATTATCGAAGTTACAAGTTTAATTGATCAGATGAAAGCAGGAAAGGCTGCCGGCCCTGATGCTATTCCATCTGAACTGATCAAAGCCAAGTCAGAGTGGTGGGCACCGATACTAGTAGATCTATTCACTGTGATAGATAGATCTGGTATCATGCCTAACTCATGGCAGCAATCTATAATTATCCCAATATTTAAAAAGGGTGACAAAAGCTGCCATCCAACTATCGGCCAATAAGTCTATTGTCAAACATCGGGAAATTGTACACTAAACATGTGCTAAATAAACTAACTACTTGGCTCGATGAAAATAACATCATAGGTCCAGAGCAGGCAGGGTTTAGGCAAGGGAAATCCACTTTACACAACTGCATGGTGTTATCTCACTTAGCCGCTAAGTACACGCGGCTTCATAAAGAATGTCTTTATGTGGCCTTCCTAGATAACAAGGCTGCTTTTGACACTATTGACAGGGGACTGTTATGGACCAAATTGGAGACAATGGGCCTAGAACCTAGATTACTATACTTGATCAAAAAGCTTTATACAAAGAACACCTGTCGTTTAAGAACACCACCAGGGAATGTAATGACAAATGCCTTCATTATAAACCGAGGAGTAAAGCAGGGCTCCCTCTTTTTTCAGTCTTTTTCTTAACAACCTTACTTCGTCATTAAAACAGGTAGATGCCCATAGCCCAAAACTCAACACATCAAGCATTCCCATCCTCCTATATGCAGATGACATGATTTTGCTTTCACGGACAAGAATTGGCCTAAAACTATTGTTAAATTCCTGTATTGACCATCTGTCCAGAATGAAACTGTGCATGAACTTTGATAAAAGCAAAATAATGGTTTTTGGGAATTCACACAAGAGCTATAGCTGGGTATTTGGTGGAAAAACCACCCAGTAGGTATTTGAATTTAACTATCTGGGAATTACATTCCATCATAGGCTTCTATGGTCCTCGCACCGTGCACCGCGGTGAATGCCAGTAAGATGTCTATGCAGGCCATAATGCGGTTTTTCATAACGAGGTAATTCGCATATCCCCTCTGCCCTCAAGGTCTTCAACGCCAAAATTATAGTTCGATTGCTCTATGGAATCCTAGTTTGGCTGCCAGGGTTTACCCAGCTGGTAGAACAAGTGCAGGCAGCTTTCCTTTTTAAGATTTTTGCTATCACACGTTGTGTACTCTATGCAGCCTTGTGTCTAGAGGGAGGGCAACACAAGATAGAGACCGTTGCCTGGGCGAGATTTCTTCTACGTTGATTAAACATCTACCTCACATTAGACAAAGATTCTCTCCTTAGCGAAGTCTTGTCAGACCCCTTTCTTTCCCCAGGGCTACAACAGTTTAACACAAAGGTACAGCAACTTGGACTGTCAATGGAACTTTTGCAATCGATGCCCCCATCATCTGTCAAGGCTATAATAAAAACTAGGTTGTAGGAGATTGAACACCAGGAACTAACAGCAGCAGCAGAGAAAACTTGTTCCTCTTGGGCATATGAAATTAATCACAATTATCTTGAATTTCTGTTTATCCCTCAAAAAAGGGCATTTTCGATGGCCAGGTTTAATTCAAATCCATCAAACCTCCTTTGAGGAAAGTTCTCGGGAGTGGTGGAAGGAGAAAGAATTTGCCCATGTGAAGACCACCTGCTGGAAACTCTTACTCATATGGTTCTTAAATGTAAACTATATGCTGATCTCTGCCAGCAGTTTCTAGATCAACTCTGCATCCCCAAATGGAAACCAGAGTTGGAGGTCATACATTTTCTATTACTGGGGAATGATCAGGAGCTCACCAAGTTAGTGGCTAAGTATCTCTATTTGGTTTTTTGTCACAGAAACACAGTGCAGATGTCTGATCTCCCTGGAGACCTAGAGATGTAACGTTAGACTGTTTTGCCTCTTTTCAGTTGACAAATGTTCTGTGACATTGGGGAGGTGGTAATTCTGTATTGATTTGCCATGGATGTTTTTATGTGATGCCAATAAAAGGTTTGATGATGATAATGTTTGAGCTTCTTAGCCAAGAATGTCCTTTAGGTGGATCCAGACTTAAGTAATGTGCTCGGTTCCCAGTGAAATCAATGGGCCTTTAAGTCATGACTAAGGTGTCACAATTATTTCAATAGTACTTAAGTTCAATTAGCTAGTTTTGATCCAACCTGCTGTCTATATACTTTTTCCATGTTTTTTTAAAAGGGTTTTTGTGGCGTTTGCCCTCCTAGGTGACATCATGCTGGGTCATAAGGAAAGGGTTAAATGGGTGTGAAGTGATTGGCCAGTGGGAACCCAAGGGGAGGAGTTAGAGTTAGTGTTGTTGAGAAGTCAGTTGGGAGTTGGAGAAGGAAGAGGGAGGATAAGCCTGTGGGTTGGTCGAGTTGTGTTGTGAGAGAGAGAGAGAAACTGATAGGAGTCGGATAGACAGTTGGGATAATCAGTTAGCAGTTATTGGGAAAGGTATAGGTATAGAAAACTAAGATTAAGAAACTGACAAGAAAAATTATCTGAAACCATAAACTTGTTAAGGCTTATAAAATAAACTTGCTTATTTGTTTTAATGTTAACAACTGTCTGGACTCTGTGTGTACCCGAGAGAAGCGGGTTGGTGGCAGTGGGAAAGCAATCACAGTGGTGGCACAGGGATCAATACACCGTTAAACGTCCGGGGACCCTGTGTGATAGCCACAGTTTTTTCTAAACAGCTAAAACATGGAGTACCAGTTTCACAACACTGAACATGTGGCAGTAAACTATCTGTGTCAAAGATTTTTTTAATTAATGGCAAGATTTTAATAGGGCTTTACTGCTCTGAAAAAACCCACTTCTCCCTGATTAAATACATGTCCCTTTACATCAGAGGCTGACTTCTCTATTTCTGCTTAGTTACATGGGGCAATAATTGTGGAGTTTTAATAAATATCACTAGAATAACTAAAAATTAAGGCAAGATGTTGCTTGCCTTTGTGCGGATATATGGTGTGTCAGAATATTGGTGAGAGAGTCAAACTGGAACAAATAAGCAGTACTGAAATAGACAGTAATATTTTTACACTTGACCCAGGGGACCAGATTCAGTGAAAGGTAGGTGTACTTAGATCACATTTAAATCAAAGATGCATCACAAGTGTGGTTACTTGAATGCAACTTCCACTGAAAGGAACTGGATTTCTGAGGGTCATAGGCCTATCATCATTTCATTGATTTCAGTTGGGTAGGGATAACATTGTGCTTAACTCTCCCACTGAAATCTACAGGACATTCCAGTGCTGAACTCCCAAATATACTACAGTGGTACCTCGGGTTACATACGCTTCAGGTTACAGAGTCCGCTAACCTAGAAATAGTACCTCAGGTTAAGAACTTTGCTTCAGGATGAGAACAGAAATCGTGCTCCGGTGGCAGCAGGAGGCCCCATTAGCGAAAGTGGTCTCCAGGTTAAGAACAGTTTCAGGTTAAGAACGGATCTCCAGAACGAATTAAGTACTTAACCCGAGGTACCATTGTATGTTCATCATGTGGAAGTTCCAGTGAAATCAATGGGACACTTTGCAAGTTTGGAAACAAATTAATGCTGAAATGTCCAAATCTGTGAGTACACTTTGCTAAATCTCAAAGTTTGTATGTTCATTGGTCGTTTAATTAGGTAACATAAGCATAGGGAGCTACAGACGTCAGAGCTTGATCTCATTTTGCTTTGTCCCCAGATTTTAACAAAAACACACTTGCCCTGAGAATAGGTGCTTTACAGCTTACAGTTCACCAAAGTGAACACATCCCCGTTAGCCAGGGGTGGCAACCCAACAGAGGCCCAGCTTTGTTGCCTGCCTTAGGAATGCAAGAACAAGGGGACTGGGGAAGGAATTTGTCAAGCCACAACAGAAAATGCAGTGGCTAACTGGCCACTTCATTATGTTACTGTACTTGCTGCACTAGCAGCTAGATCATATTGCACCAAACCAGAAAACTCCTCAGGGTTGGGTTATGTTAGCAGCCATGTTAGCATAACTTCACAAACATTAAACCAGGGTTGCATGGATGTTGCAATAATCCTACAGATTAAAAACACCAACATCCAATGCTTTAACACTGGATTTTAAGGTGGCTAAACTGCTGCTGCTGATTAATGATTGAAATGGGAAGGTCATTCAGCTGCAGCAGTTTCTTGCTCAATGGGTACTAGCGTCTTTGAAGAATATATAGTTACAAGTCAGCTAGCTATTTCTTTTGGGTTCATGCTTTTAAAGCACTTTCTGACTGGCAAGCCACATTAAAGAAAGGTCGTTGTTCCACTTAGTTTCTGACTGTCTCCAAAGCTATTTGCTTGTCAGAGTAAGACACTTAGGGTTAAAGAATGTGATAAAAAGGCAGACTTTTCTAGCTCAATTCATTTTTAACATAATAGACTCATGGAGCTCTGTTCTCCTGGCAGTATTTTCCTCCTTGAACATTTGATAAATTTCAATTGTGGTTGAAGAGAGTCAAGTTGTCAACCATTTGTAAAAGAAAGTTAAGTGTAGCAACCAGGATGCATTGTTCATCTTATGACATTCATGCCCCTGATGTTATAAAGAAGGAATAAAAATATGTTCCATATGAATACAAGCAGGGAGAACGATACTCCTGGTTTCATAATCCAGACCAGAAAGTAAATCTATCGCACATAACAGAACAGCAAAAAATATATATATTGCCAAAACAATACTGATTTTAATTAAAATTAATAATCAGTTTTGCACAATGAGATAATTTAGAATTTGGAACATTGCCTTCGTTGTCAGCTGTGGGTAGGGGAACACAAAGGCTTATGTAACCCTTTTCTCATGCACCCCTGCGTCTTAGTGGCAAACCACCAACAAAACAACGTAAATATGTAAATGAAAAACACTGAATAGACCACTAAACTCACTGCACAAAAATGGAGTCAGTTTTCAAAGTAAGACAACATAAACAAGTATTAACTGTGCTTTAAATTTTGTCTGTGTGGTGCTAATATACCATTGAAATTGCCACTCAATTTCCATACAAGGGAAAATAAATATGCTGTTAATAAATTGCTAGATTATTATAGATAGGAACAAAATCTAAATTGTTCACATGTACCCAGCTTAAGTGATTATGAGTAATCCAATTTAGATGTAGGGCAAGCAAAAATAAGAATTTTAATTAAGAAGCTGTTAAGAATTAAGTAAAGGAAATTTTGAGGAGTAGGATCTAAGGAAACCTACATAGTGGCAGCTAAATAATGTTGGAGGAAAATAACTGCCAGGTAGCATTCAGACTTGCACAAATATAAACATAAATAGCAAGTGATTTTATAGTTATATATAAAAAAAATACTTTTGAGTGGGACCTGCATACACTTCACTGAGTGAATACTATGTTGAGAGGATGAAGTACAGGTTGGTGGGTGACGAGTTATGAAACTGAATGCATCTGAAATGTAAAAACTGAAAGAGCAAACCTAGTGAGGAGGGAAAGCAGATCATCTCCATCTCAAAATATAAAAAGAGCTAGCAAGTGGCAAGACACATACAGAGGCCTACTAGCAATGGTTTTTAATAGCTATCTACTAAGCAATCCACAAGTCCCTCAGTAAGTCAAAGAAATTATCAGTCTTTCAAATATTTAACATGTGGTTGGTGGTTTTTTCTCAGTCTGCAGGGTGCAAAGAGGGTTATGGAGAAATGCAAGCCAATACATTTCATTACAGTGCACAAAAACATTACAGCAATAATTTTCATTCCAGACCAGTATGCCAACACATTTGCCATGCCATACTCCAGCACAAAAAGACAAACGGAACTCACCTGAAACTCTTTCATGCTCAACAAGATTTGTATAGAGATTGAATATCTGTTCCTGGACTTTGCAAACAGATCTTTTAATTTTTTCCCGTCGGGTCACCATATATGTGAGGTTTCGTACCTAAAAACACAATGTGTAATATTATGTAGATTCATGTAAGAGAAACATATTTTGAAGTTGATATTTGAATTTTAAAAACCTCCTAAAAAGGAGCTTTTCCAAGCTAGAAGACATTTTGCAACCCAATCTGGCATGTGTACTGGGTTACTAGTGCTGAAGGAGAGGTATATTACACCAGCAAAGAGGACCCCTTTTCTTTATTCCTTCAGTGGTACCTCTGGATGCAAACGGGATCCGTTCCGGAGCCCCGTTCGCATTCTGAAGTGAACGCAACCAGTGTCTGCGCAGGTCACGATTCGCCGCTTCTACGCATGCCATCATTTTGAGCATCTGCGCATGCGACAAAACCCGGAAATAACGCATTCCATTACTTCCAGGTCACCGCAGAGCACAACCCAAAAAAACTCAACCTGAAGCAACTTTAACCCAAGGTATGACTGTACTTCCCACATTAAGAACCTATGAAGAGGTCCTCCTCCAAGGGTCTTCTGATGGTTCCCTCACTGCAAAAAGTTACAGGGAACCAGGCAGAGGGCCTTCTTGGTAGTGGCGCCCACCCTGTGGAATTGCCCTCCCTTCAGATGTCAAGGAGATAAAGAACTACATAACTTTTAGAGACATCTGAAGGCAGTCCTGTTTAGGGAAGTTTTTAATGTTTGATATTTTATTCTGTTTCAATATATGCTGTAAGCTGCCCAGAGTGGCTGGGGAACCCCAGCCAGATGAGCAGGGTATAAATAATAAAAATATTATGATAAGTACTTTCTTTTGTCTGTCCTTTTGTATTCCAACATTTGGCTTCATTGAATGTCCCTGTGTTCTAGTAGTATGAGAAAGGGGGGGAGGGGGATGTCTTCTTTACCACATTTTACACACCATGCATATTTTAATACACCTCTATCATGTCATCTCTAAACTAAGAAGCCTCAAATGTAACTTTTCCTCCTAGCAGAGATGCTTCAGCACCCTCCTCTGCACTTTGGGTTGCTCTGTTCTAACTTTACAAGCCCTTATTGAGGTGAGACAACCAAAACTGTATACAATATTCCATTGCACTACAGATTTGTATAATGACATATTGGTGGTTTTATTTTAAATTTCTTTCCTAATGATCGCAAACATGGAATTTGCCTTTTTCCACTGCTCCTGTACACTGAGTCAACATCTTCACAGAGTTATCCACTACAGCCCCAAGGTCTCCTTCCTAGTCAATCACTGCCAGTTCAGACCCCAAGAGCACATATGTGAAATTTAGATGGTTGGCTCCAATGTGCACCATGTTACAATTGCATCGCATTTGCCATTTTACTGCCCATTAACTCAGTTTGAAGAGATTCTTTTGAAGCTCTTCACAAACCCTTTCGTTTTAAGAGATTCTGGAGCTAAGCACTGGAGTTGAGTACAAGTTCAGAATGGCCACATTGTTCAAAGCATCAATCAAAGGCAGGCAGCTTTCGGAACAGCTTCACATTCTCCCAGGGAGGTGTTCGTGCCACACTAAACTGAAAATCTCCAAGAATCTACATTACTTATCAAACAGAATAGATGAAAGTTTATTACTTTCTATCACAGCCACACACCCACTCCAGTGGCTTTTTGTGAGCACAGGAGCTCTCTAATGCACAGAAAGCTGTTCTGCCCACAGGGGTTTTCCTACTCACTTTAATGAAGGGAAGACCCCTGCAACTACAAAGGGATGTGTTTATAAAGAGTTCACCATGTTGAGAGAACCTGGGAAGTCTACTCATGCAGAACAAACCTGGTTTCAGAGTCCATAGCAAGGCCCACAAATTTACTGTTTGCAACTGCTTCTCCCATCCTCACCTTGCAAGTCAGAAGCAGGCCTTGCAGCATAGGATCTGGGAAATAGCAAGCACAAAGGATGTAGAAGGGAATCCCTACTGATTGCCTGAACATGTCACAACACACCACTACACTCAGAGAAGTTCCAGCAAAAGGAGGGGCAGAGGTGGAACTGCAGGTTCGCCTCTTCTCTAATCATTCTGAGAGGACCTTAGTGGGATGAGATCAAAGGCCACATGCATTGACCATTGTGCACCTTTCAGCTGCATTGAGCAGGATTTTTATGCCTGATCCGACAGCATTCAAACATCAGGATTTGTAAGGCAACTGAGGCAAAATCCGTCTTTCAGACCTACCAAACAACACAGCAACTTACCCTCTCCAAATCCTGCCGGAGGTGGGTGAAAAGCTGTAGCCGCCTGAACAGAACATCCTGCTCCCGTTTGGCCAGATTGTCCTCTTCATCTTTCTTTGGGGTGATCAAAGGTTTGTTGAAGTTTGATTTCCGCTTCAACTTCCAGTACTGGTACATAAATTCTACAGAGTCTTCGGGAAGCTGCAGGGCCTTGGCCACTTCCGAGGCGTTGACAAAGGCATAGAACTCATCTTCCAGTTGTTGAAGCTTCTGCTTGCGAACACTGACCCTGTGGGCCTCCTCCTGGTTTTGATCCATGCTGGCAAAAGGTTCTAGGTGAGCAGGAGGGGAACTGTCCTGTGCCCCATTCTCATTTTCCTGGCTGGTGAATTCGCTGAGGTTTTCCTCATCTGACTTCTTGGTGGAGCTGTGCTTGGGGCAATAAGACTTGAACTTGACTTCATCATTGTCGGCCAGAATGGTCTTCATCTCCAAGCCACGGTCAAACGCACAAGTGACATGGAAGGCTGTGCGGCAGTTTTTCACTGAACACTGTAGATGTGGGGAGAGGAGGGGATGGAAGAACAGATCTTAAAACATTTACATTTTATATGTTTGTAGCTAACAGGTTGTGTAAAAACAATCATATGGTTTTGCAAGGCCTAAGTATCTTATATTTCATTATGAGCTCCCTTGAGCCCAACACAAGGTGGGATAGAAATATATTCACAGCAGCTCAAATCTCAAGAACCACAAGTGGACTTCTGCTGAAGTAATAGCCATCTCCTGCCTCATCGTCACTGCAGTTGCTTGCACATCCCATTAAAAAAGCTATTTCTGCTGCTTGCTATCATATTTCAATCCTTGGCAAAGAAGCTCACATGTAGGCTGCATGTGGCCACACTTAATGGTCTGGGAGCACTTAATACTGCAGCATTATTGAAGCTCAGCAGGTGTGGACCCAATAAGTACCTGAACGGAGGACTACTACAAGCCCCACATAAACTGCTCTGAGATTTCTAAAGGCAGAGCAGAATAACAAATAAAAGAAGTGCTTCAAAACTTCTTTCTGTGGGTCTCAAACAAGCGGCTTGTAGCAAAGCTCTACGAAGCAAATAGCTTATGTTTCAGGATGTGCTTCAATAGGCATTAACAAGAGAGAGAAAAATCCCTTTACACGCTACCTCTCTTCTCCCCCTTCAGGGCTCTCCTCAAACTCCAATGAGGATGGAATAAATGAGTGTCACTGACATTTATGATGACAGGAAAATGCCAGACTTAACCCAAACGTATCTCACGTGAGAAATATGTGTGCGGCAGAAGGATATTTATACAGTCCTTTTGTGAAAAGGAGCCAATTATCCTCTCCTCAGTGTTTTCCCACTCAGGTTGACTCAGCAGCCAGATGTCATTTAAAAGTGCACAGCAGGGTTCAAACTGTAGAAGCTTCAGATAAATCTGCTTGAACAAAGTCAACACTGAGGCACAATATGAAAGGCGGTGAGATGTACATTGCCCTCTGGCCTTCCCCAATAAACCTTCACTGACAAACAGGCCGACAGTGACCTAAGGGTGCACTGAACAGCTTCTCCATGCAGTAAAGCTGAATTTTAATTTGGGCTCTATGCTGCTGTCATTTCACATATCTAGGTTAAAGAGTATGAGAAAGATTTCACAGGAGGGAAAGAAGTCTGCTTAATTTGGAGAGGATTGGGGGATGATATTCCATGTGCACAGCCTCTTGCCACCTTCTGAAATTATTGGAAACATTCCATAAGAGAGCATTGGGCCAACTGCCTCTTTCCTTAAGCAAAGATGTTAAAGGAAATATATGCTGCAATTCCTTCATCTACACAAATATGGTTGTGTAAATCCACATTTAGCATTCAGTTGCACTAGTTGCCCATATGCTTCCATATGTTCAAAGTTCTTGTATTAATTTACAAGGCCCTTAACAACTTGTGTCCAGGTTATCTCAAAGACTGCCTTATCTCTTACGTTTCTGCTTTATAACTTTGGTCTTTGGGGGAGTCACTTGTCTCCCATGCACAGCTTATAACCACCAGGGTTTGTGCATTCATTATTGTGGACCCAGTTTTATAGAATTCCTGTCCAGCTAAGGTCAGACAAGCCTGCCCCCCAAAACTTATTGTGCTTACTAAATACTATTTTTTATTCCAGCAGGCTTTTTAATTGAATTCCAATTTTACAGTTTTAATTCATTTTTAGTTTCCTTGCATAAAGACTCCTGTACACTGCTTAGATTCAACTGTAATTAAGTGGTATATAAAATGTCAAAATAAATAAGTAAATCCTTACTGCTGTGCAGCTATGAAGCGATTTCAATTCTCCTGTTCAAATGTACACATAAAAAAGACACACTGCCACCTCAATCCCAAAGGAAGCTGTCAACGTGACTATTGCTAGAGTTGACAATGGCTAAAAGGATTTGTAATCATGTAACTACTTGGCTTTTAAGTGGTCACTCAACCGGAAACAATTAATTATAACAACATTTATATATCATGAAGCCATAACTTCAGTTTCCTAAAATAAGAGGACAATTTCTCTTAAGCATGAAACTTCTTAGAGTTTTGAACTATCTACCAGCTATGCATTGACCGGAATGGGAAGTCATCTTTAAGTTTCTTTTATATCACATGTGCCACAAGGCGGATGGAGCTAGCACAACTGAATGATCTGTGCCATGGAAGGTTGTTAAAGAGTCCCAGAGCTCACATCTCACTTGCCATCAGAAGCAAATTAATCAAGAAGCAAAATGTTAATCTGCAATGGAAACTTACATTAAGAGCATTAAATATATTAGATTGCAGTCCTACATTTCCCTTCTCTGAGACAGTGTGATATTCTGTACATTCTTGTAAAGGATCTCCCAAATTAAATCTGCAGCCATATAATTACAGATATTCAATCACACAGTGATATTGCTGTGTGATTGTGATGCAGGCCTGCACCCAGAACCCCTCTGAGGCACCTCTTGCTGATGCAAGTTTGTCACCCACCACCCACTAATTCGTAATGGCGAAATTCCCTAGATCCATCAATGAACCCACCCACCCTTCTTACCCCAGACATAGTCAATAAAAGGAAGCAAGTTACGCCTGCATTCAGGCCTATACTGTACTAGGTTGAATATAATGTAAAGGATTATTTAGAACAAACTTTTATTTTCACTCTTTCACTAAACTCCCTATTTTGCCCACTGTCTTGTATTTTCCATAAATATTTTAATTTTAATCCTGGGGTTGAACATTCAGTTTGAATCCTAGGATCACTTAGCTAACAGGTGTCATATATCCGTGCACCAGTCGGTTTTCCATGCTACTTGCTTAGCATGGAGGTAGCAGGAACCACACACTGGATTCCAGCTGCCTTTAGGCAGGAATTTCCTAACTCTGTTCTCCTCTCAGATAAAAAAAAAGCTGTGTGTTTATTTCTCACCCCAAACCTAGGTGGTTTAAGAAAGAAGTGGTGGCAGTGTATGTGTGAACAACCTGCATGAAGTGCACTAGCGTGATCCTACACTTCAGGACAGATGAGGTGGTTTCACCACAAGCGCTCTTAGTTCTTAAGAGATTAAAAATCAGAATGAAAGCCCATCAGTGTATTTCAAGGATGTGGGAGGAGTCAATCCAACAATCTGATCAAGCACCACCTTATCAGAGCATGCCCAAACACATTCACTTGCGAGGGGAAACCAAAATACCACCCATGTCATGCATGCATCAATGCCTTTCCTTGTGATAGCAATGGGTAATACTGGAAAGTAACCCAATGTGCAAAAGTAATACCAGAAAACCACGACCGAGATCCTTCCCTCAAGCACATGGGAGGGTGTTTTTGTAAACAGCATGTTCCCCAAAGGAACAGCAATGCCCTTTTTTGATGTTTGCATTATCAACTCTGCAGGACCTTCATAAGGAAGAACAGGACACACCCACTAGTATCTATATTCAGGGCAAAGATTCTAGCAAACAGATGAAGGTCTGCAAAGGACTTTTAGTATTTATTTATTAAAGCACTGGGCACCAATTAGATTTCTATGATTCATATTCCGTGCTTTTGTTTTACACTTCGTTTGGAAAGGGAGCAGTAAACAAAGCCTCTGGCAAAGTGCTTGAAAGGCTGTCTGGCTGCACTACTGAATCTCTGGCGTATCAATGATTCAGAGCAGAGAGTGAAGCCAGGGAGGGGCCAGTGCAACTGAATGCTCTACACACAGAGCAATCCCCTAACACATGCCCTTGCCCTACAGCCAAGTTCAGTTTCCTCGAAAGCCCTGCATGGGCAAGTCAATGAAAAGAATTCCCCCAAGTTCCCTTCTACAGAGGGGAGGACATTGCTTGCTATATGCTTGCATCTTTCTCCATATTAAACAATGACTTCTTTTGTAGTTAAAACACCCACCCACACATACAGGATACAGTCAGGTTAGCTCCCTATTCAGGTAGCAGTTCTTTCATGTTTATGCATAAAATATTTATTAGCATTCTAAAATCCAAGCGCTGCAAAGCGAGTGCTCTACGTTAATAAATATTTTACGCACAAACATGAAAGAACGACTAACTGAACAGTGAGCTAACATGAATTGTCTTCTTGTGTGTGTGCTATAAATCTATCACAGTGAGAGAGAAAAAAAGTAATCATTCTTTATCTAGGAATCTGAGAGGGCTAATTAGAACAAGCTGAAAAGAGTTTTATATTGACAGAGCTTGATTATCACACCAATATACACCAGTCACCAATGCCTATTTTTCACTGGCAAAACTACAGTATCACCAGCCATAGAAAATCCTTCTGAGCCAATTTCACATTAATTGAAGTATTTGTTTAGGTTAGATACTTCTTGTCCTAGTACTGGTCTCTCTTTGTTTGTGCCCATATTCACCAATTACTTTGGGGGGAAAGTCTGTACAACATAATAAATAGCAGGACAGTGCGAGGTCAGAACATAACAACATCCCTGTTGCATAGCACCACCAACCTAAGCAGTGACCAACCAGATGCCTATAAGAAGCCTGCAAAGCAAGACAAGTACAGTGGCACCCTCTCCACTTGTGCTCCCCATCAACTGGTATTCAGAGGCACGATGCCTCAGATACTACAGGTGGCTTACAGCTGTTGTGGCTACTTGTCTTTGATAGCCTGATCTGTCCAAATCACTTTTAAAGCCATCCAAGTTGGTGGTCATTACTGCATCTTGTGATAATGAATTCCGTAGAGTCAACTCATGCTGATCTTCGACATCACAGGAGAACTGTGTGAGGAACAATAAAACTACCACCAAAGAAACTAGAAGAAGATATTGGTGGTGAATGGATGGGAAGTGTGCACCAGCATTTTGATACAGGCAAGGCTAATAAATGACACTGATACAGGCAAGGCTAATGAATGACACTGGCCCTAAAAAAAATCTCTTTGTCCGCATGCCCATCCACCTGCACCAATCGCCGCACTGTCCGCAGCCTTCGTCACTCAACACATAGCACCGCGCAGCCCGCAACCTCTGGTGCACAGCCCCAAACACCGAGCCACAACGCTGCAGAGGTGCCAGAACTCAGTTCTGGTGAGTTCCAGCTGAAAAAAAGTCCTCGGTACAGGCAATTTCCCATTTATGTGAGTTCAAGCCACACGAGATCGCACACATCGCAGCAAACCCGAAAGTGGCACAAAAGGGCAGGAAGTAGGAAATGAAACTTTTTTTATCATATCTATACCAAAATAGATTTCAGAGACTGCTATGGATCTTAGGAAACCATCAGGAGAAACAAAAGATGAGGATGTTGCATATCTGTGTAGTGAACCAACTAAAGTGGGAGTGGTAGGGAACAGAGGCCCTCTAGACATTGCTGGACTACAACTCCAATCATCCCTGACCATTGGCCATGCTGACTGGGGCTGATAAAGAGTTGGGGGCCTGACAACATTTGGCTGGCTACAAGTTCATTACCTCAGATTTCAACTAAGGGTCCTTGCTTTTAGCAGACATTGAGTAATATGACAACAAGGCCTAAATATCTTCAGTCCAAGGCAGACTCCAAATTAAAATCCTAAATTGATGTTTCATACGACTAAACAGCAACATCTGCACTCTGATGTACTTCATGGAAGTTAAAAATGAAAACCTCACTACAGTAGCGAGATTTCTGTAGCAGATACATGTTGATAATACCCAGTTGGAGTGATTTACCTGTATGGATGCCCCAACCTTCTCGTTACAAAGACTGCACACCAGGGCCCATCTGCTGCTGGGAATATGGGAGACCTTTGTGATGGGCTCCATCTTTTCTGGGCTGCCAATGCTCACCTAAGAATCATTAGATAAATAAAGAAGGGGGTCAGTGGGAATCAAGCAGTGAACAAAGAACAGGAAGCATGACTATCCTGGAGTGATCTTGCTACGGACAAAAAGGTAAGCTAACTATTTAAGTGTCCAACCATTTATTAAAGCTATTTTTAAGGATAGAAAATTATTACATTTTTATCACACCCTTCTAAGGACCTCAGAGCAGCATGCACAATTCCCTCACCACCACCACCCAAAGTTGTTTTCATAACAACATTCTGAGGTAGTAGGATAGGCAGTAAGTGACTGGTCTGTGGTCACTGACAAACAGGAATTTGAACCCAGATCTCCATAGCTAGCTGTGTTCTTTGTATCCTCACATTCTTGCAAATCCTCTTGGTCACCACTGACAGGTGGCACTACTCCAGGGTCCATGATGATGGGTGCTATTGCACCTTGTCTTCCTGCAAATCCCATTTTCAGATGCAGCTGGGGCAACACTCTCTCGAAATGGCTTCAGTACCTGACACTCTTTGTTGACACCACCACCAAGGCTGTCTGCTCTCACTATAAAACATACAATACTCTGTTTTCTCCATTCTGAGCATGTGCAGAGGAATCAGTTGCCTGAAACACCCACCTCAGGAATCCAGAGGGCACAGCTAACATGGACCCACTTAGTCCCACTACGAGTTGGCTTCATGGCTCCGCCTTTCTTGGGGCACAACAAACACTTGGGCTGAACACCAAGAGCACAGGTTCGGCACAGCCAGCTGCCTTCTGGAACTTTTAGGATGCCATAGCATGCCTGCCACAATGAAAAGAAGTAAAATGAAGAACGAAGTAAGAAGAATAAGAATTAAGTTTATTATTTATACCCCGCTCATCTGGCTGGGTTTCCCCAGCCACTCCCAGCAGAATAGTAAAAACACAATCAAACATTAAAAACTTCCCTAAACAGGGCTGCCTTCATATGTCTTCTAAAAGTCAGATAGTTGTTTATTTCCTTAACATCTGGTGAAAAGTGTTCCACAGGGCAGATGCCACTACAAAGAAGGTCCTCCACCTGGATCCCTGTAGCTTCACTTCTCGAAATGAAGGAACTGCCAGAAGGCCCTCGGAGCTGGACCTCAGTGTCCGGGCTGAACAATGGGGGTGGAGACGCTCCTTCAGGTATAGTAGGCCAAGGCCATTTAGGGCTTTAAAGGTCAACACCAACACTTTGCATTGTGATTGGAAATCCCCATGTAGAGCGCATTGCAGTAGTCCAAGTGGGAGATAACCAGAGCATATACCAATCTGGTGAGACAGTGCACAGGCAGGTAGGGTCTCAGCTGGTGTACCAGGTGGAGCTGGTAGACAGCTTTCCGGGATGCAGAATTGACCTGTGCCTCCATGGACAGTTTTGAGTCCAAAATGACTCTAGGTCTGGGAATGCTCCCTCACAGAGGGAAGGATTCACCACCCACAGAGCCCATCACCCAGCCCTTCCTGGCTAGCTTTTTATGAGCAGAATGGGCAAGGATAAAAGAGACAGGTGGTCGGGTTTCACTCATCCAAGCAGCCTGTCCACATCCTCAGCGGTAACAGATTGGAATTGATCCCATGCAACTTGACTAGACAGGACTCTAGCACTCTCCCAGAAAAATGCAGCAATTATTAAAATGATAACAAATAATAAAAAGGACACTTCATTGTATGGTCTTGTTGCTAATATTTCTCTAGCACATTTGGTGGACATAACATTTGTTATAATACTCTCCTCGTTCAGCCTCACAGCAAATGTGTGAACCACAGTGCAAGCAGCTTTGACAGCCCTGTTTGGAAGAGCACCAAGCACAGGGTTAGCAAAGCCGCTTTCTGCAGGGATTAGTTGAGCAGCCAACCCAGCTGCATCTGTACCTGTCCCACACCTGAAATTACATATGAGGAGGAAAACAGTTTTGTGGGCCACACTGAGACCTGGACCTGGACCAAATTTGGCCTGAGGAACAGAGGTGCCCCAACCCTGCTATAAAGGATTAATTCTAACTTCTCCTGTATGATTTGTCACTAAAACAGCTTCCAATTGGTCAGGACTCCACATGACTGTGGTATCTCAGGAACTGGCTTCCCCAACATATCAACTGGATCATGTAGAAAGCACACCAGTACAAGCTAGCGTGATTTGTGACCAGGCTGCATGTGAAGTTAGTTTCAGATCCCCAAACATGTAGGACCATATTAGTAGTAGTAGTACTCATGACACCAAGTTCATATTTTGCACCTGCCTCTTAAGTTGCCCTAGATATGAGAGGTCTTACACTGCAATAGCAAGGAAACTGGAACAGGAAATAAAGAGGACTATCATAACCAGCTGTGACAGCAAAGGGAAGGCTGATTCCTGCCTGGGTTAATAATTATCTCAATTGGAGGTAAGCCAGGACTTTGAGCCTAAAATAAGAGCATGACATATAAATAAGAGCATTAACTTCTATGTCTATCTGAAAGATGAGAAGGTGAAAAGAAAAAAATAGGGGAGGTCTTCCAAGAGCACAAGTGCTACTGCTTTGGGCACTGGCTCAACCTTTGCCCCAAGGAAAGGTTGACCACAGCTGTGTCACTAACATTTCTTCTTGTCACAAACATAGGACCCCTTCAGAGGCATTTTTCTTGGCTCTGTCTCTAACTTTGTATAGTTCACTGAACTCAAAATGCAATAAGAACATCTGCCAACTTATTAAAAGGGAAATATGAAAAATAATTAAAATAAACTCTAAAGTAATTTTGCAAGATAAACCATGCTCAAAAGGCAGTCTGTCCTATTGGATATGAAAGCACATGTATACATTTTCATCCACTGCAGGACCCAAGAGACAAAATTACCCTTCTCTTGCTTATCAGGTATCATGTATGAAAGGGCATAGTTAAAACACTTGGGGGGGGGGGGGGACAACACATGGCAGACTTTTCCCTCAACAGGAAATAGCCAACCACAAAATCTGATGCATTCAAAAACTGCCGTATAAATTATCTTCTGCACCAAAAAGTATTTTTCATTTCTGCTGTGTTGGGTGGGATGCCTTGCTCACTTCTAACCATGTTCATTATAAATGAAAGTGCCCCACATTCCACATATACTGAACATGCTTGTTATTGGCATGGCTATATATGCCAGACAAAATGATGGTGATCTTTATCAAAAAGTAGACTATGATAGCAAACAAAAGCAAATCCAATGATCTGTCTGTGGGCCTGGGACATTTTTGAATAGATTAAATTGAAAAATGAATAAAATGAGGATGACAGCTCTACATTTTCCCCCCAGGAAATTGATGCTCTATGCAAACAGAATGTCTGCCTACTTGCATGATATATTTTATTTATTGATCATCTCAAGAAGAGAGCTGCCTACAGAAGCTTTTCCATATATGTATTTGGATGGTGCAACATTACTACTGGGAGCTGCTAGCTGTTGGTACATGACTAGCACTGGATTGGGTCCTTATGTTACTTTGGCTATGCCCACCAAAAAAAAGAGCAGCACACAAAGTGGCAGATTTTCCAAAAACAGGAATATGTGGGAACCAAATGGATAGGTAATGTCAGAAACATGAGAGATGCTAGAAAATACATATGCTTATTGTTAAATGAGCCTAATGTGTTTTGGCTCAGGAGCTTATCTGTATAAAGTAGAACACTTCCTAAACCACAAATAAAAAGCCTTGTAAGAGCATTTAAAATACAGTTATGCATAACTGTAGAAACCTCGTTTTCAAGCCAAAGTAAGAGGTCAAAAACCATCAGTTTCAAAGACCTTGAAGGGCAAAAGCTCTTAAGAAGCCCTCCTCAAACCACAGAACTAAATACTTGCAAGCAAACCCAGGTTTGTGAGAAATGAAAGAAAGCAGAAATCACCCACAAATTAACAACCACTTGATTCACTCCAAGGATGTTTTTGAGCAGTTAGGAAAGGATGTTTGTATGGGCTACAAGATATGGCTGGTTCTAGTTAAAATAGGTTTTATTTCTGTTAATTTGACTTGAAAATGAGGTTTCAATGACATATTGTATTTTAAAAGCCTTTTAAAGGCTTTTTATGTATGGTTTAGCAACAGATAAGCCCTTGAAGAAAGCACTGGAGCTGAAGTATGTCAGGCTAATTTAACAACAAACACGCATTCTTTACAGCATCTTTAAGATTCATTTCTCTTTTCTATTTACACTATTGGATGCATCCTGTTTTTTCTGTATGATGAAGATAAAGGAGAAGGAGAAGGAGAAGGAGGAGGAGGAGGAGGAGGAGGAGGAGGAGGAGAAGAAGAAGAAGAAGAAGAAGAAGAAGAAGAAGAGGAGGACATAATAAAACAAAAAAAACCCCAATAACCCCACCAGCACCACCACAAAGACATTTAAAGGCCCATAGAAATCAGCCAAAGGCTTGGTTACAGAGAAAGGTTTTCGCCAGGCACCTAAAGATATGTAATGAAGGTGCCAGGCGAGCCTCCCTGGGGTGCACATTCCACAGAAAAGACCCGTTCTCCAGTGGTCATCCTTCAGACCTCTCCTGGAGAAGGCACACAAAGAAACATGAGATATCTAGGGTTCAGATGTATGCAAAGAAGCAAAACATCACTTAGACATGCAAGTAACCAAAGCTAATGATTTAAAAATTCAGAAACCCACTAAATGGGGCAACTTAACCATCCTATCTGAATTTTCTGTGATCTTATGACATTACCTCTCTAAGCATCCCTATACCTTTGCCTCAATATATGCTTCCACCTACTATTCCCATACATCCTAAAAAAGCACCCAGGGCTTATGAAATCCTCATCACCTCCTTATCACGGTGAAATCTAAACAAACTACTCTCAATACCAATTATTATTGCATCTGGCTGCTGTACCTGATGAACGCAAATATTGCATTTGTCACAGAACACCATCTCATTGCCATCTTCACCATCTGGAGACTGGCAAACGTCACAGACAACATCCTCATCATACTCAATTCCAAGCCCTTCCTCGGTCTCGATAGCATGATTCATGTTGTCATAGCATCGCTGTTCAAATTCTTCCATGACTCTCTCCATAGTGTATTCATCCAGTTCAGGCATCCCTGGGAAATCAATCCAATGACGTTTGCTTTTAATATAATAAGAGACATTGAGGGACACAGCTTCCTTTATCAATCTACAAGTAACCAGATCACTCTATTAACACTGAACAACTGATCAAGTGGGTTATTTACAATTTCACGTACCTTCAAAATACTCTGCTGAAAGGCATCCATTAGATAACAATAACAAAAGCCCAGAAAAAGTGTGCATCAATACAGTACGGTTCTTGTTTATTGCCAGTAATCCAAACACACATACTGGACAAAACAAAACTTTAAACCCAAGCGTAGCGTATTGATTTTGCAGTGGATGGTTGAAAATCTCATAGAAATGTTTTATTTCAAGGTATTCAGCTTTTTAAAGAGCCAGCTGCTCCTGGGGCTATTTTGCCAACTATTACTATGTTTTTATAAGGTGCTCTGCAGAACTTAAAACCTTCATAAGGGGTAAAATATTCATTTTGTAAGGGAACATACTGCTCTTCACTTCAGACCATTTGTCTAATTTTAGCCATTTCACAGTTGACTCTTAAGCCTTCTTAATTGCTGAATAAATTCCAGATGATTTTGAAAGACTATTTGGTTTCAACAATGAATTGCTGCTACAGAATAAAATAAAATAAAATAAAATAAAATAAATGCATGATACAATTGTCAGAAGTCCAAGACAATGTTGCCACAAGTTAGCAGGGCCAAGAGGTGAATGTCACTATAGCAGTTTAATTTTTTCCATCAGTTCTAGGGAAACCTGAAGGGTTTGGAAGCTTCTGAAGTCCCCAAACAACTCTAGACTGTTTTAAAAATATCATTCACTTTTCTATTAATACATTTAAAGATAAGATGGAATTGGCTTTCCTGACACATTTCCTTTTTCCACTTCCTTCACATTAATCTAGGAATTAGAGCTTTGAGATGGCTGTTGCCTTGCCACCCAACAAAAATAGGGTTGACATTTGTGCTGTTTTTCTTTCCCCTCAGTTCTCCACACCCCTCTCTCCTCCACATGCAGGGATATACAACTTGCTTCTGAGCATTCCTATCCTTCTCCTTTTCTTTCTGGAAGCTGCAAGTGCACCATATGAATTGGCAGCTGCACTACAACCACCCCAGACTGCTCCCTGTCACTTGTCTCACAGCTCAGCCAAAAGCTGGCCGTAACTGGATGTTGCACTCACCCATCTCTTTGAATTCTTCATTAGCCAGTTCCAACCATGCTACGTCCATGAAATTAAGGTCATAGCGACAGACGCTCTCTGCCAAGGTCCGAATGTCGACGTAGCCAAGCTCAGGGGGCTCAGAACCCGAAGAAAGGATGTACTTCCGAGGTCTTGTAAATATGACTGCTTTTGTCTCAGATACAACCCTGAAAGTATACCGAACAGGAGGTGTTAATTACACCAGGTTGCAATCCTCCTTAAAGTGGTGAAACCTCCATTCTCCAATGCAATTACTGCCAGAGGCTTCAAATTGCTATGCAGCAAAATAATGGTAATAATAAAATAACAACAACAGAAAAAGATCATCTGCCAGTATTGTAGCACCAGAGGGATGCATGTCTGCAGAAATAAAAATACATAAATTTTATTATTTATTGAAAGCATCTATATCCTGTTTTTTCCATTTAAAATTACCCTTAAGTTACCTTACAACATACCATATTTATGAGAATCTAATGTGCCATCAAATCTAATGCACACCTCAATTTTCAAAACCTTGAAACCAAAAGGGTATTTGCTGGCACCCTGAAATCTAATGTGCACCCTAATTTGGGGGATGTAATTTGGCCCCAAAAGGTACGCATTGCATTAGAATAAATACAGTATTTAAATTGACACCAGTGTCTGAATAATACATACCCGAGAAAAATAACACAAAAATGATGCTCTTTTTTAAAAAAACTAATTGCAGCACACAAATATGGAGGGAGAAACATCACTCAAACAGTACACCAGTTCATGTAAATTACAACTGAATTATTCTATTATTCTAGAAACTACAAAGATAGTACTGTAATCCATGTACTGAGAGACTGCATGGTCAGTAGATATAGATGTTCTGGGGGTGTAAAAAAAACAGTCAATGTTTCTCCATCTTCTGCTGTCAACAGTGACGCGGCACAGAGTGACAAATGGTGTAAAAATGCAAGTCATAGTGCCACAGACTTCTCACACAAGGATTCCCATGAAATCAATAGATTTCCTCCTTCCCACCATGACCAAATGGAGAGGAAAAGTTGGGTGAGGCATTGGAAGGTGTGAGTTGACCTTCCATTTCTTCCAGCAGACTGTTGTACTGCTTATGCACTGTGCCAGGTGAGAGAAGGCGAACAAGATTATATTCAGCCTATAGGAATTCTTCATATGTGGATGCATGGAACTGTATAGACATCTACATATTCTGTACGTTGATTTTATGGAATCTGCCACAAGCCCCAAAGTTCAACAAAAGGTAAGAACACTAAATAGTGTTCTGGAAATTTAGGAATTGTCTTCTGTAGTTATACTATTGTGATAGGAAGAAGACATCTGCAAAAGCACGAAAGTGTAAAAATAGGAAAATGGGGGGATACAACACACATCAAAACAGCAATTTGGTTTCTTAAATGTACTGCTGCGGTTAAAATCAATGTTTTTATGAATGTTTATAAGCCACTCTTTTTCTGCGTGAATCTAAACTGGGGATGGGGAACCTGTGCCCTTCAGATATGGCTGGATTACAACTCCCACCATTCCTGCCCACTGGCAAAGCTGGCCGGGGCTGATGGGAGATAAGCGTCACAGGTTCTCTACCTCTGGCTTAAATTAAAAGCATCAGATTTACACTGCTTGGGAAAAGACTTTGATATGACCAAAACTGGGTTTAGAATACAGGCCATACTGCATTTTTAGCATTAATTATGCAATCACAGATCTACTTCATAACACGAGACTGCATTTCAAAGCTGGAAGTTAACGGAGGCTGCAGTCACATGAAAGAATCATGGGGCAATACTCATGACAGGAACAAGGGCTAGAAGTTACAGACATAAAATTCCATAGTCATCTGGAATTTTTCAAAAAGAAACTTTCAGAAAGAAGCCTGATCTTAGTTAAGGCCAGGTTGGAGCAACTGTGCCTTATGTGCCCAATGTTTTTCGACTACCATCAGCCCCAGCCACCACAGTGAAGGGTCAGGGATGGTGGGAATTTAAAAACTCCTGAGCCAATGGGAGGATGCTTCCCTATTCTTTATGTCTAGGTTCAGTGGCGAAACATTTAGCCCTCTGGAGTTTGAATGCAGAAATCTGAACTGGGGCTTTGTGGGTAGGTCTTCATATACAGAAGGTCCCAGGTTCAATTTCCAGCACGTCCAGTTAAAAGAGATTAAGACAAAATGTGATGGGAAAGACTTCTGCCTAAGACCTTGGAGAACTGCTGCCAGTCAAGTGTGACAATACTGGGTGAGACAGAAGGACAAAGAGTCTCATTTAGTATAAGCCAGCTTTGTTCACTCTGCTACTTAAACAAATTGCACAAAGCAGGAAAATCTGTACCAATGTACGCACTTTCCAATGTGACTTCATTTGGCAGGACATTCAAGAATTTAGAATTTTGCATAGCATTTGTTGCTGCTGCAATTGGTTCAACTGTATATAGGTAGCACTAGGATTTCTAGAAAAACAAATGGGAGACCAGCACAAGAGAAAATGACTAGATCACAGGGAGTTCTGAAAATTGGACTTAGTGCAGGTCAACAATCATGATCACCAGAAGTAAAATCTATCCTTGTAAACATGCCATTAAAAAATTATCAACATTTAACCGGTGCTTGCTGGCATTCCTTGGCAACAATAAAAACCTGTTGCATTTTAAAGAAAGTCAAAATCACAATGATTCTCAAAAAGGATGTATTAACTTTTTTTAAAAAAGCAAAAATATATCCATGGAACAGTTTGTGAAGCTCAAACCACATCCTAGACAGAGTCACTGATGACTGCTCCACTTCCAGATTTTTTTTGGGGGGGGAGGGGTGGATAGTGGCACAAGAGAGGCAAGTAACTCATTAAAGTGTTGTGATTATTTTCCTGGAATGTCTGAGTAGGCAGCACACAGAACATTGGATCTGCTCACAAGGAAGGGCTACAACAAATTTTCAATTAGGAAGAACTCATTTTCAAATAGGAAACAGGAGTCCTCCTTCTACCAGCATGTATTGTTATAAGTAAGCACTCAGTCTGGGATGTGATGTCCTTAATTGACAAGTAGAGGCGCTGGTGGGAAAGGCCTGACTTTCATCTGCAACACTTTCCTGGGGCAAAATCAGTTGGCTAGGATGGGTAACCTTTAAATCAACAGAGTGGAACCCAAGTCATCAGGTGATCTGCTTTTTAGTAAGCAACCCAACAGGCTGCTGAAAGGTGATGCTGATAGGACAGCTATTTTGTTTCCTAATGGGTTCACCAAGCTATACCTGGCTACTGGCTCTGGAATGGTCCCCGGACTGACTGGCACCTGAACTCCTTTCTCCCATTCCTGCCTCCAAGGGTCTGCCAGCACATAGTACTCATCCGGATTCAGCTGGTGGGAATCAGGCAGCTTCATGGCAGTGATCAGGTCTGTTCTAAATACCTGCAAAGAAAGGAAGTGAGAATGGGGGAGGGATGAGACACTGATATTTGATATTTACACTCTATGATTCACAGCTCCTGGGTAACCATGGAGCACGGTGCACAACAAGGTCAACAACACTGCCAATTAAGAGGCCAGAAAGTTAAACCACATCATCATGCTGAAACAGAGAACTGAAAAATACAGTTTGGACATGGGGTCCATAGTTGCCTTTGTCAAATCACATGACACAATCAAGTTGCTGCGCAAATGGATAATCAGTTCTCGTCAATTTCAACAGGAAGTGCAAAAACTCAAAATATCCCTAAATATAACCCCAACACAAGGAATTGTATCCCAAGATGAGATAGCCTAATTCTTTCCCTTGTGAAGCTTGCTAGCGTCTGTACATCTAGTAGCTAAAAAGGGAGAAGAGGGGGAAATATGTAATTTCAGCATCTTGTTTACTGGGATCCTCATTTCAAGAGATGCCCCATACTTCACATGGTCAGAGCCCAGAGATGATATTTCAATAGCCAAGTGTTACAGCATCTTTACACTCTGCATCTTCAATATCCCAGGCTCAATCCTCAACACATGTAAATAAAAAAAATCTGCCACAGCTATCATTCAGGACTAGGGTTGTGCGATAAATCACCATATCATTGAATACCGGTATTGAAATAACACCTGATAAGTGTTTCAACAAGGCAATATACCGGGAACAGATCTGACAGCTTCCCAGGGGGTAGCTCAGCCCAACCATACTTTACAGATAGTTTGCAGGTACCATGTCTCCTGCTTTGTTTGCTCTCTCCCTCCTACCTATAAGAAATGATTATAAGTCCTCACACAAACCAGCAAAGTCTTTCAGCTTCACCCATATCTTTCCACTTAAGAGCTCAACTAATTATGCAGAGCCAGCTAACAATCCAGGAGGGACCCCCCACAGCTAGATAATCAAAGATCCAGCAGCAAAGTAAACAAAGAACATAAACAAAGAACTGGAAAGCACTTCCTTCTTCCCTCACACTCACCCCCACCGTGGGGAAAAAAGAAGTGGAAGAGTTTTTATTTTTATTTTCTGTTGGTGTTTATGTTGTTGGTTCCCCCTAAATAGCTTTCTTCCATACTAAAAGGGGTTTTTTAAAAATTTAAAGGAGACTATCTTTTACCTTTGTTGCCCTCCCCTTCGAAAAAGGGAGACATTGGTGGGATAAGGACTTGGGGGGGGGTCTTCTGTGGGGAGGGAATGGAGGGGAGAAGATATAGCTGGCTGCCTTATGCTGAAATGGGAAGTTGGGTACTATGCGAGAATGATAGGGAGGGTATTTTTCAGTAAGCAGTGCAAGAGAAAGTTGAAGTTTAGTTGAACTCAGTGGGGTTTATGCATGCAAAGATTCCACTTAGACCTCTGAGTCGGGAAGCAGATGCAACTTGACTAGTAAATCACTTAAACTACTCTTAAATTAGTTGAAACTATATTACAGTATATGGAAGTTTATTTAATATTTTTATTACTTCCTTACATCTTAAGGCCCTCCACCACCATGGGGAGTCTCAGCAAAGCTCTCTGAGCTGCAGGGAAGCGCGGCGCACCCTCCACTGCTGCAGGGAGGTATGGTGGGACCCTCTGCTACCGCGGGGAGGCCCAGCAAGGCCCTCCGCCACTGCAGGTATATATCATGATATATCAATATTTTGTGGTGTTTAGCTGTTGATATATTGGGATGTTGAAATCCAGATATTGCCCAGCCCTAGTCAGGACAAAGAATACTGGGCAAAATGGACCATTGAGCAGATCAGTAAAAAGCATCTCCTTAAATCTCTACATACCACTGATCCATTATTTTGGAAATTCTGAATTAAATACTGTTAAAGTTTCTCAAAAGTCATCAACTTTGTTAAGGGTCAGAGTGTACGTACAATGTGATTGGCAGAAGGCAGTGCAGACAGCAGCAAAGTAAATATGTCTAGAATTTGTCCATCATACACTTTTCACAACAGAATCTGATGGAGGGATCGCATTGGCTTCTTTTGATCCAATCTCCCTAACTCTGCTTCTCCTATGAGCCAGTTGCAGTAACAAAAATACTTGCATGGGAGCAGCATGCATTTGTACCAAGACCCTTGGTCTTATTACCTACTAAAGATAATTTCTGAAGGTGGTTTTAAGACAACCATTTTGCATGGGAGTTATGCTGTTTTAATGCATCCTTTTGTGGTGAGAGCTAATCTTTAATACATCATGCAGGCACACTCTGATTTTCAGTTCTAACAAAGGTCCCACGCAGAAATGCCCTGAACACTTCACATATGCAGCTGTAAACACATAGGCTCCCTGTTCAGAGCTTCCACCAAAGGCACAAGGGTTTAGAGGAGCAGAGCCAGCAAGGCATTTGGGGTGGCCAGCGACAGCAACCCTGCTCTCCTTGCACATGCTCAGTGAGACACATGAGTGGCATTTATGGGTAGAACTCAAGGGGGAGGCATCTTCTTACAAAGTACACCCTATCAGATGTTGACTAACATGTAAAAAAAGTCACAGCCTAAGATCACATCACCAGTTGCATTTCAATTCACTCCTATGCGGCACAGCTGGTAAAAGCAAGACTTGCACCCATTCTAACAGATATAATAAGGCAGAGTATAAATCTGCACCAGTGATCATGGAAGTAGCATCTCTGCAGAATCTCAGCCACCATGAAAATGAAACTCAGGAGGATACAGGATACGAACAGGTCACAATGCATGTCAGATGAACAACCATGTACATCCATTTAAGAATCAACACCACAAAAAATGCTGTAGACGAAACTGGCCACCAGAGGACATGCTACATATGCTGGGTCTCATAGTTTAAACCAAAATATCAGCCAGGAAAGTTCATAGCCAATATATATCCAATGCTTACCACCTGAAGCAACATCTGCCATCCAGATTTACAACTGTTTGTAGCTATGGTTCAAACTGTGCTTTGAACATGAATGATTTCTGAAACTAGTAAAACATCTTGGGAAGTTGTAGGAAGTTATCAGCCACAAGCAAACAGGGAAAGGGTCCCTAATCCAGCATGTGTCATGAATTAGAGCCATACATCTTTGCAGAAAGCACTTGCCTGTGTAAAACGCATTCTGATTTGTCGCTGCTCATCAGCAAAATACAAACCATGAAGTGGCAGGCTTTAAAAGAGCAAGGCTTTGCATGCCTAAGCACCTTCCAGATCTCTCAATGCGCTTCTGCTATTACAAAGTAACAAGGATCATTCATGCTTAGCACCTCATCTTCAAATCTCTATATTAACTGCCACATGCCAACAGAAGGGTATTTATCTGGAGTTTTAAAGGTGCTGGGGCAGGAGGGAGGAAGAAGCGAGGCCAGATGGCTTTGCTACAAACAGAGTGCCTGAATCAGTCCATGCAGTACCAGCAAGACCTCTAAAATAGTCTGTCTGAAGACTCATCAGTTTATGGCCAGTGCAGTCAGCAAGGCACACAGCCAGCACCACTCCACACGCTTATAAAGCAGAAACAGGTTGACCAGGATGCGCTCTCTCTCTCTCTCTCTCTCTCTCTGTGTGTGTGTGTGTGTGTGTGTGTGTGTGTGTGTGTGAGAGAGAGAGAGAGAGAGAGAGAGAGAGAGAGAGAGAGAGAGAGAATAATATTGTTTATCTGGCTGAAATCCTCAAACCACTTGTCGTGTATTAATCCCAGGGCTTTACTGGGACTGATCAAGACTACTTCCACCAGACTAGAGAGTTGCAAATTGTACAGTCTTGCTAAGTATAAAGTTAAACACTGTTCAAATCACCCTGGGTGTAACCAAAACGGAAAGAGAGGGAGGGAAGGGTGATTTAAAAAGATTTAGTTTGGAACTTGGACAGATTAAAACAGGGATATAAAAAGATATCACAGAGTCCGATAGAGTCCGACTATCATCCATCAATTCAACTCAAATGATGGTGAACAGGCTACTGAGTCACCCACACATTGACTCTGCCTTCTTGCCTATATAGAAAGCATATTACATTTAGGTTGAGAAGGCACTCCTGACATACCAACAGCTCCTGTCTGTCCCCTTAGAGAAGCCTGCATCACCCTTAGCTAAGGTGTGACCCACAATTACATAGAGAGCGGGAGGGAGATTTCAGAATTTTTAACACCCTTTTTTACCAAATAATAATTTTTCAAGAACTCAAGAGAAACAAAATCAAAAACAGAAGAAAAAAAGAATTTAAAGAAATGTGGTTTTTTGGGGGGAAATATTGCAGGAACTCTAAAAATGCTGCAAAATATCAAAAGTAGGGCTGGGCGATGTTGGGTTTTTAACATTGCAGTGTTTCGCCAGTAAAACATAATGGTTTGGCAATATACTATGATGTTGAAAAAAACTGCATTGGCTCTAGCCAGAGAGATGTTGGGTGAAACTGCCACAGCTCTCAGCATGGGAGCTAAGGTGCTTTCACCCCAGCGCCTCACGGGCCATGGCCAATACAGCTGGCCCCACCTGCTGCTCAGCTGGGGGGCGGTAAGGCACCTGCCTCCAGCCTGCTGCTCAGCTAGGGGGCGGTAAGGCACCTGCCCCCAGCTGAGCGAGCCCTAAGCTCCTTGGCCAGACTCCACCCGGAGCAGGAAAGCTCTTGCCCCCAGTGGAGTAAGCCCTGAGTCCCCTGCCACTCGTGCTCCCTAGCTGAGCAGCCCGGATCCCGCTCCTACTCATGTAGAAGCAGGAGCGGGGTCGGGGATCTCTCAGCTGGGGAGGGGGAGCACTTTAATAGAGTCCCCATCCCGCTGCTGACTTGTGCAAGCCAGTGGTGGGTCAGGGGCCCCATAAAACTGCTGGGCTGAGGTGAGGGCAGCAGCACGCTCTTCAGCCAAGCAGTTTAAAGAAGTGAAGGAAGGAACAAGCTGTATCAACACCTCACCAATTCAGTTTGATTCTCCCTCTGCGGGGGCAGAGTGCGATGGTGGTTTCACCAGTGGTATGCTGCTGGTGAAAACGCCACCGCTTGAGTCCCTCTGCCTCCAGCTCCCAGCTAGTTTGTTTGTCTCTCAGAGCATTGAAGGCAGGGGGACTCATGAGTGGTGACCGTTTCACCAGCAATATACCACTGAGTGAAGCTGTCATCACAGTCTCCCCCACATACCAGTCCTGAGCAATATATTGATATATTGCCCAGGCCTACTCTTGTGCCAGGGACAAGATTTTAGACTAAAAAAAACCCTAGAGAAAAACAGGGCGTGAACGCCTTTGAGCTGAACATTTGTGATGAGTTGCTCTGGCCACAAAACAAAGGAGGATTTAATGGAACATCAAGGATATAATTTCCAAGAATCACTGCCTCGCAATGCCATTCCTGCTGCTCTGCAGATGCAAACCGCATGCCTAAATCCAGCATTGCAGAATTACTGACCTCCAACCCAGTGACTGGCACACAGTTCTTCAAATATAACTTTAAGAACTGGTGCTGAGTTTGCTTTCTTTCTTTCCTCTTCCCACCTCATCTCTTTCCCCTTTCATTTAGTGTCTTTCGAATTGTAAGCCTAGACACAGACTGCATTCTTCACCGTTATTGATCTTAAGTATGCCACTCTGGGAGGCTTTTCAGGTAAAGGTAGGGGTAAAATGTTTTAAATAAATATAGGGAGCTTTGAAAGTGACACATTGCTGTTAGAATATAAAAATATTCATAACAGCATTCAGTACCAATTCTATTAATATAAAAACAGACATGCTACTAGGAGGTAGAGGTGGAGAAAGAAAGCTACTTGGAAATGGGAAACATACAGGAACACACACACATCCAATATCTAATTATAAGCATGGAAGGTCCATCAGCAACTGCTTTCCTATTCATTTCAGTTAAAGAAGCAAGCCTGTGCAAGCATTCATTTACATCATGGGTTGGGAACCTCTAGCCCATAGGCAGATCTTTAGCCCAAAAGGCCATTTTCCCAAAACCATATCCAGCTGCCATCTACTTCCCCTGCAGGGAATGTGCTGGTGAAGCAGCCCCCTATGGAGAGGACAAATGAACTCTCTGCTCATCAGATAGTGAGCAGACTTCAATCCTGCTTGGTGCTGCTTTCTAGCATGTTCCTTGTAAGGAATGCACTGGTGAAGCAGACCCCTCCCCACACCCTGAAGGGCAACTCTGAGAGGCAAGCAGGAAACCCTATCTTTCAGCCACCTGACCTCACCATGATGTAAGATGATAAGTGGGTGGTTCCACTCACATGTCAAAGTTGGCCCATGGGCTGAGGGAGAGGGCAATAACGATCTGGTCCACTGTGTCAAAAAGGTTCTACATCTCCAGTATACATGCATGGAATTGCTTCTACCATCAGAACAAAAGAGGCAACCCATACATATTAATTCACCTGGCCAAAGGATTATATTGTCCACAGTCATGAGCATGAACAAGCGAGGGATAAAGAATTTAGAAACCTGCCAGGGCAAGACCCTGAACATGAACATGTAAGATATCTGATTATGATGAACCAGACAGTCTTCTTAAGAAGTTCAACCTACAAAGAATATCCATTTTCTTCTAGTCTCATATTTGGCTCAAAGGACATCTGCCAATTTGTAAGGCATGCAACAGATTGCACTTGGTGATCCATCATGAAAAGTTCAAACTGATTTGTATTTCCTCCTTTGATCTGTTCTCAAAGCAATGCAGATGAAGCACTCAAAGAGACAAAGTTTTCTGGTTTGACTGCTTTGCTGAACAAGGACTATTATTCATAAGTGCCACGTAATGGTTAGGAAACTAAGGAAACACTCCTAAGTACACATTTTTCACTGTTCACCACAAATAAAAAAACCAAAACATATTCCCCGATATATTTTTTGAAAAGGAAAAGGAAAAGGACTATTTAAAAAAAAAACTAGGTTGGGTTGGTGCCAAACTAACCCAATATTCACGGCTAAATAACTAACTTGATGCTGGCAGGGACTGTGGCAGCAGCTGAGCTCCCTGATCTCCTGGCCAGAAGAAAGGTTGCTGGGTGCCAGCTGAGACGGAGCAGAAAAAGGAAAGAAAAAGAAGTATTAGGAAAAGGAGACACATCTGTCTTTCAGCAAGATGCAAGAGCATTTAATCAAGAGAATACCTCTGATGGTTTCCGATCTTCGTGCTTAGAGCATGAACTTCTCCGATGCTGAGACCTAGAATGTTGGGACCAGGTTGACAAGCCTAGAAAAGGAAAAGAAACATGGAACTGAGAAGAATGGTTATTTTGGCCCCAAAGGGGTCTCTATCATCATCATCATCATCAATTTATTTATACCCTGTCTTTTTTCTCTGGCAGGACTCAGGGTAGCCTTTGCTCACCCCTCTTTCACACAAGCTGTCTAAGGCAACTTCAGTGGGAACCAGTGTGGTTAGAGTGTATGAGGTTTACTGAGTAGCCTTGGACCAGTCACTCTCTCTCTCAGCCTCACATACATCATCAAAGGGTGGCTGGGAGTTTAATAACGGAAGGAGAAAAACTATGGCTGCTGCCTTGAATTCCTTGGAAGAAAGGAGGGAAATAAATGTCATGAAATAAATAAAAATAGTTCACTATGGCAAGCAAGAGCTACACTTTCATTCCACTCCTTGGTCTATACGTCATAATGAACGCGTGGGAGGAAAACTGCTGGCTCAGTTTAAGGTCCCTGTGATCACTCCATATACAGCAATTGTTCCATCTTCATATAGATTAATACAATTAATACAACAGTAGCCACCAACTATAGCAAGTGACTTGCAGCTTTTCTTCAGGTTTTTTCTCCCCCCGCCCTCATGGAAAATTAAAAAGTTAGGTACAGTACTCTACAGATGCAGGGTCATATTACATTAAAAAACAGTTGTTCATAAACCAGAAACTTGTACTAATCTTTCATATCTTTTCCCTTTGTCAAGATATTATGCCCCAAATTATCTGGACAATTTTATTTTTATTATTTGCATCTCCATATATTTTTATTGTTTGTTCTTAGTCTATATTCATCATTGTACCAACTAGAAAAAGTGTTGTCAAAATTGCTACCAGCAGAATCCAGGATTGTTCTGTCTGTCCATGCATGTATGTACGTATACCATCAAAGTTCCAGCTGTGTGCACAGAGAGCCAAACCTTTTGTCCACCAGCCAATAAATAATGTTCTGTAAGTTACCAGATGTTGGGACAAGTGATGGGGCATTCCCATCTCCAACATGGGAACTACCCAAGGTTATCTGCTGTCTGTGGCAGGGGCTGCACTAGACAAGGCTTTTGAGTAATACTTATGCTTTTTATTTTAAAAAAACATTAAAAATTAGAGTAAATAAATGGTATGGGGGGAAGCTTGGAGGAGCTGCTCACTGAGCAGGCCCAAAAATAAAATAATAATAAATGAAACAGATGTATTGAGGCTATTATTCTTCCTAGCAATGGCTGAATGCAACTAAACTGTATCATTTTTGTAGGATTTGATATTCCACTATCAAAGTAGTAAGAAGATTAGATGACGGTATGCATGTCATTATTTTATTTAAAGCAAGTAATGATAAAACATGCATATTAGGAGGGGAGAATGGCATGTCTCAAATTGAGTAATGATGTAAACACTGCAATGTGCTTTTTAAAAGCAGAAGAACCCAGTTCTTACGATTACCAACCTTTGTCACTTTCTTCCTGTGTTAGGAACTGCATTCATTTTAATTTGTTTGCAGTCCTTCCCGACAGTAGATAGAAAAGCAAACAGAAGGAAATAGTTCAGGAAGGGTTGACAATATTTGTTGCTTAATTTGGGCCAGGCACAAGGAACCTCTGGCCCCTAGGCCAAACTTAGGCCTGCCAGGGGTCCTAATTTGAACTATGAGGTCGCTTTTCATCAGCCATGCCCACCTGCCCTACAGACCTGCTGCAAAGGAACAACTGGCAGGGCATGGGCACACTCCTAAATGCTCATATGAAGGCCCCCTTGTACTTTTATTTGGCTCACTATGCAAGCCCCCTATGATCGGCTCAATTCAGAAGCTCCCAATCATAGATTCCAAATGGAGTCAATCCCTGCCACAAGCGGGGCTCACATTCTTCATTTGCATCTCCAGATTGAATTCAAGACGGGATGCAAAGGAAGAAAGGGGTGGGGATCAGAAGTGCTCTCTAGATGGGCACATCCAATTATTTCCTATGAAATTGTCACCTGGCATCATGGTGTCCTCAGGTGGGTTCAAGCCTTCCTTCCTCTCAGTGTTTTCAGGAAAGACTGCTTTATTAAAACTAAATAGAGTGGTACCTAGGGTTACATACGCTTCAGGTTACAGACTCCGCTAACCCAGAAATAGTGCTTCAGTTTAAGAACTTTGCTTCAGGATAAGAACAGAAATCGGGTTCCGGCAGCGCGGCGGCAGCAGGAGGCCCCATTAGCTAAAGTGGTCTTCAGGTTAAGAACAGTTTCAGGTTAAGAACGGACCTCCAGAACGAATTAAGTACTTAACCCAAGGTACCACTGTATTTCAAAAAAGATTCAAACAAGATAGCAGTGCTGATGAAGAGCATGGCATTCAAAAGATTTTTTTTTGAAAAAGTCCGCTTACGTACGGTATTTCCCAACTCTGCTAAGACAAATCATCTGCATAGCACTAAGATAATGCAAAATAGGTCACAAAGTCCAACAGTCACCACGTTAAAAGGAAACTCATTATCAGGAAGTCAAAATACTGGGAGCTTTTGTAAAATGGTTAAATACTTGGATAAATTTTTCCCCCCTCAATTCAGCACACATGTCTATTGTTGAGTATCATCACTCTGCCCATTATATGTTCCAAGTGTTCTGCATATATTGGCGTATACACATTTTCCCAAGGAAAGGTGAGGCGGAAAGAGACAGAGAGACACAGAGATTTTGACATTTTAAAAATGAGCAAGTCTCCATGAGCTGCCAGAGCATATCCGGTGTCCCAGGGAGCACGCCCAGCCACCAATATGCTACGCTGCGTGGCATAAGATTAGCTACAGAGTGCATAATGCAGAACAGTGTTGTAAAACCAGCTGCAGAGCACCCAGCTGTGTCCCATGAGAGCTCCAGGCTGCTATCATTTCATTGACACTTCAAAGCCTGAGCCCTCTTGGAGGCTGCACACAGTCTTCCCCACTGTAAATACAATGCTTCTACATTGCAAAATCAGACAGCACAACAGAGTTTCCAACATAGAGAGGCATGCCTAGCTGCTGCTCCTGCTCAGTGCTGGTATTTCCATCTGCCGAGAATCTTTCTGGGCTCTGTTTGAGCAAGAGTGGGCACAGTTGCCAACAGCACAATTTGTTGGGAAACCATGCAGCTGGAGCAGAAAATGGAAGTGGTTAGAACAGTCTGAGCTGCCAGCCCATCATCATAAAACCTTATTTCAGACTTCCTTCTCAGCCTGCCAAGATCATGGAATCTCAGACAATCCACCCACCAGTCCCACGCAATGAAGTCACAGTCAGAAGGCAAACGCTGTGCAGAAAATTGCCTGCAAAACAAGCAGTTCTGAACCACCACCCTCCCCCCCAAAAAAAAAACAGGGATCCAACATGGAATGTATGGCATTAAAGCACCAGAAATTACGGTTAGTATTCTACTTTATTACAGCTATAACTGCAGGTGCATTGTCTTCAGATTATATCCAGTACAGTATTGTATCCAAAGCTGGAACAGTGTGGAAGGTGAAGAGTGATGCAGGAGAATTCACAAAAATCACCTCTCCACTTTCCTTCTGAATCAAAGAGCTTTCTGCAAGGGAAAGGACAGCACTGAATACAACCCGTTGGGTCTAACAAGGTATCTTCTGACATTATCACTGCTGGTAGATCTGCTGGTCAATTAGCTTTCTCTAATGCAGTGTATAGCAACAACACTATTCTTTATCTGATCATTCTGGCAAGAAAAGATAACCCCACCTTGCAACTAATCCATAAATGACACTTACCTCTACTAAGTCTGCCTGCTAACATATAACTTTATTAGATGTTTGTGGCTCATTGATCACTTTAAAGGAAATGGAACCCACTCTTTTCCTATTTATAAAAACTTCCCTATGTGGTTGTCAGGATAAGATTCTGACTTGCTACAAGCAACCAGGAAAATGGGTCAACATTTTCAAGATCCTAGCAACAACAGAAAAGGTACACACTTCCTATTTTAATTTATCCCTATATACCTTCTTTTGTACTTATCCAACAGCTTGGTTTACATTTTCTTAGCCAGAATACGTTAACTATGAATAACAAAAGTGCATGCCAAGAGTTTGTGGCAAGACAGACAGGCAAAGCTTCCTGCTCTACAGCTAACCCAATATGCCAAAGATGGTCAACATCATATGTGCAATTCAATAAGAAAGTAATATTATAGTCACATCTATACGAATTAAAAACAGATATTTGTACTTGTTCCTTTAGGAACATAGGAAACTGATTTATACAGAGTCAGACCATTGGGCTAGATGGCTATCCAGAATTTCAGGAAGGCTCTTTTCCGGCTGCACCTGGAGATGCCAGGGATTGAACCAGCGACCTTCTGCATGCAAAGCAAATGCTCTAGCATTGAGCTACAGCTCTTCCCCTATGGCCTTTCCCTACCCACAGACAGATTCTGGAAGACAAGGTGATTTCACAATTAAGAACTTCTATTTTTAATGCATCATTGTTTAATGCTTTAAAAAAATCAAAGGAAGGTTGCATCTAATGTGGCACTTCCATCTATGGGTAGTTTGAGAGACAATTGTGAGACTTCTCAGCAGGAAGAGGAGGTGGCAGGAATGTGATGTGAAAGTGTCTCCAAGGCAGCACCTCTCAGGTGGGCACCATTGCCATTAAAAGAGAACAAGGGAGGTGTTCATGATAAGTTCCAGCACTTCTTTTTCTAGAAAACAGCACTGCTCCAAGGTATGGGATCCCAGAGAAACCAGATGAAGAGAGAGATGGAGAAGCAGAGTCTGGCTCTCAGACAAAGGAAGATTTCCAGTGCAATTTAAAGGAAGGTAATTTTTGTTCATACTCACTATAACTGACTGCTCTGGCGCCACCTCATGTTGACCTCCCTACCTTCCACCCTACCAGTCCCAATGGGCATAAGCAACCACTGCAAGCCACACACTGAGAACTTGGGGAAAATATGAGGTACTGTCTCACATGCTGAAGGCATGGAAAGTGTGATACTTTGGCATATCCTATGTTCTACAAATCCCAGCACATATCCAGAGAAGTTCCATCTTCAGTTCTGTCAGAAATCAGGAAGGTAATTTTTGTGCTGGGGTTTATGAAGTTTTGAAACACAGGGCTAGCTTTCTTTTTCCCTCTGGAGCATCTCATGGGATTTTGCCATTATCCTATGTTAAAGCACAATATTTAAGCATTAAGACATGTGTAAGCAAACTAAGGCCCGGGTCGGATCCAGCCCAATCGCCTTCTCAATCCGGCCCACGGACGGTCCGGGAATCAGCATGTTTTTACATGTGTTGAATGTGTCCTTTTATTTAAAATGCATCTTTGGATTATTTGTGGGGCCTGCCTGGTGTTTTTACATGAGTAGAATGTGTCCTTTTATTTAAAATGTATCTCTGGGTTATTTGTGGGGCATAGGAATTTGTTCATTTCCCCCCCCCCCAAAAAAAAAACAGTCCGGCCCCCCACAAGGTCTGAGGGACAGTGGACCGGCCCCCGGCTGAAAAAGTTTGCTGACTCCTGCATTAAGACATGTTGTATGAAAATGAATGCCTTGAAGTTAACAGTTTCCAAACTTCTTAAGGGTGAGGCATTCCACCAGATTACTTTTGGAAGCAGCTCACTCATTAACCACCACACTAGGAGGCACGTGCTTAATTAACTCAACAAGAATACCTACCTGTTTTCACTTGTCAAATGCTGGAGGGCCCTAAATACAGGGCTGGTTCTATCTTTATAGGAGAGATTACACTATCACAGTCATTAACAAGTTCAAAGCTTATAAATCTTTGTACAGTGGTACCTTGCAAGACGAATGCCTCGCAAGACGGAAAACTCACAAGACGAAAGGGTTTTTGGTTTTTTGAGCTGCTTCGCAAGACGATTTTCCCTATGGGCTTGCTTCGCAAGACGGAAACGTCTTGCAAGTTTGTTTCCTTTTTCTTAAAACCGTTAATACAGTTGCGACTTGACTTTGAGGAGCAACTCATAGCACGCGGTGTGGTAGCCTTTTTTGAGGTTTTTGAAGACTTTGGTGATTTTTGAAGCTTTTTCAAAACTTTTCCGAAACCGTGCTTCGCAAGACAAAAAACTCGCAAGACGAAAAAACTCGCGGAACGAATTAATTTCGTCTTGCGAGGCACCACTGTACTCTTCAGACCAAACCCAGACCTATCCAACTTCAGCAACAGTATTGTGATGTGATGCGCTGTCAAACAAGAGGGGAGAAGGTCAGAGTACAGTGTTGATCCCCACCTTATCCTTGTTGATCCCCACTCCCCCCCACCACCACATTTTCTCTTCACTGAACTGCAACGCCTGCTTAGTGCTATTTATATTGTCTCACTGTAATTCTGATCTGTGGCCTACACACGGACTTCCACTGCAGTAACAAGAATATATTTCTAGTTTATTCAGTTGTTTTGTATAGAATTTCACTATGTTCCGAACTTGCTTCTTTGCATTAAGCTAAACAAATTATTTACCTTCTTCCACCAGGTATCACTAAATGTGCTGTACTCGCTCCCTTTGATCTTCCATGCAATATTTCACTTGATGAAATACATTTGGGATGGGCTTAGCGCATTTTATATCTGAGTGTGGTTAAAATTATGCAGAACTTGACTTTAGCATGATACCAAAATACCTGGCCACAGAACACACTTTACTGAAAAGCTCCCAACCTCAGTATGAACAGTTTAAAAGCTAGGAGCTCACTCCCATTAAAGCCAATGGGGGTTTGCCAATTAGTTCAGTGAGAGCATTATTATACTCCAAAGCCGCAGGACCACGGCGTTCAGTGTGGCTTAAGAGCATGAAGCATGCTAACAGTCAAGAAAGAGGAAGAGGGACGGGGATGTATTATCAGGAAAGCAAGATTCATCAGAACTATTATACTGCTTTTCCTGGTAATGGGATCTCACTTATTCTACCCCCTTGTTTTTCCTCTTTCCTATCTCTTTTGTCTTCTAAGGAATAGTGAGGCAGAAGACTGAAAAGAAAGGGGTGGGGGAGAGAAAAGGGGTGGAATGAATGTTGCCAAAAAAACTGACAAGTGTAGAAACAGAACAAAACAGAATCAGAAATGATACAAGAAAGCTTGTACCAAAAAAAAAAAAAAAAAGCCATTCTAGGCTGATCTAACTGACAGTCCTGCTCCCAATATGTTACTTGGCAGGCAGTCTAGTTGATTTTAATAAACTTCTAAGTGCGCATAGGATGGAGACCTGAAAAACTATGGCTATCAAAAGGATAAAAGGCACAGCAAAACATTTAATTCATATAATCGGAAACACCTCAAGGAACATGGAATAGAGCTCTGAGGCTTTATCAAGCGCTGCAGCTCAGCTGGTGCTAATTATTCCTGTGTGTTCAATAGGCCTTCCTCTTCTGTCTCCTCCAGTGTTCAGCCGCCCAGCCTCAAAATCAGCTCCAGAGGATTGGGCACACTTTGGAGTAGACTCTGAGAGCATGCAGTGGAGAAGGAGAGGGAAGTCCTACTGTACCAGCAGAATCCCACCAGCACAGTACTAGACACAACCCCTTAGCTTTGAACATTAAGTAAATTTAAAGCATCAAACCTTTATTCATCACCATGACCTCCTTGGAGGAAGCATCAGATACACATTTGATAAAAACAAAGGCAAAAGCAAAGTAGCTTCTTGGTGTTTTCTGACACCACCAAAAAATAGTTGGCTTTCTTCCCTTTTCTTTGCAAGCCTTTGCCCCAAGTTGACAGAATAAAAATTTGAATTCATGCAATTATATGGAAAATATTTATAAGTTAAAGGTTGTCTGGGATTGTTTTCCAACAGCAAGAGGCCAAGAATCAAAATTTCAGCACAGCTTGCAAACCCACTTCACCAGGCCATAATAATAAAATGTTACATCAGTAGAAAACAAGCAAATCTTCCCAATGCATTTCAATCAAACCCCCATAATACACGGAAGAGTTTTACTAGAGGAATCTTTTCCATATTGTAATTTGCCTTTTGAAAGATGTTTAACTTAGGCCTGCATCATATCGGAATAGAAAAATATTCTCAAATGTCAATACCTCTCTTCAGTGACTCAGTCTATGTTCCCCTATTTACAATTAGGTCATAAAACACTAATCAAAAGCCAAACTCCATTACATTTTTTTCCTTTCCGACTTCAACAGCCAGGAGGGCCCCAGAACACATTGCACTTAAATCGCACCTTCCATCCCAGGAGATGAGCATTCATTTATGCTAAGCCACATCTAATGCCTTTGAGAGCTATATAAATTATACAAATAGAGAATAAGTAATTTACTTGTTTGGAGAAGTAAAACATTTTTCAAAATGCCACTGCTACCACTGATTCATCACAGATACAATTTTTCTATTTTTAAATGGAAAAAACCTCAGTCCCAAATAATCTCAACTCAGGAGACAGATTGGATGAAACTAATGTTAGCTGCACAGAGAGCTAAGAAAAAAACCTATTACTATGGCTAGGACCCATTTACACAACCAAATTAGCATGCTGAGCAATACAGAGGATTTGTTTTGTTTTTTGTGCTTAAAGAGCAGCACAGCAGTCTGTACATTTGCCCATGTTGTTGACCTGACTATCAGATCCTGCCATCACAGCAAGGTTACTAAGAATAGGAACATAAACTGGTAATGACTGGAAAGGCTGCATCTTCCAAGGTGTGCTATGATTTCGAGGGTGAGAGCAACCACTGGAACCCAAGGAAGCAAAGGATAACCCCCAATTGTACTCCCTATACTATAGGCTCTTTCACTCCTTTGGGATTAAGACTTTGTGATCTCACCTGTGAGAGAGTGGGTGCTTTGTGTTGGCAGGGACAAGACAGTCCTCTGTCATCAGATCAAAAGCAGAAACTCAAGGATCTATCCTTAAAGCACCCACGACAGCTCCTGGAACATTCCACCTGTTTGATACTCACTGCCATCACCAATCTTTTATTCTTATTGGCCACTAAACCCCTGACCCAAGCTGAGGCTTTCAGAATGCATTCACTGCCTGCTCCTTAAAATTTTTAGAAACATGTGGAAATTAGGACTTGCGAAAGAACTTACAAGTGCAAGTTCTGCGGTGTCCAAGATTATGCCCTACATTACTGGGGAGTCCCGCTGAATAGGCTCCTCCAGTTCTAACTGAATGCATACAACAGCACTGGTTATTTAAAACTGTAGTAAGGACAGATCTGGAAAGTTGGATCTAGGGCATTTTGAACTTGCTAGTGTAGCACTTTCAACCCGTGCCTAGTGATGTAAGGTGCGAATATTTTCCAGAATGAGAATATTCTCGAGAATATTCTCTACTAGAAAATTCTCTAGAGAATATTTTCCACAAACTGTAAATTCTAATGTAAGAACCAGTTTTACAACCCACATTTTAAAAATCTAGTAAATAATAAGTCAAGCTGTGATATTGCCAGTGTAAGTAATGTATAATGGTTTTTTTGATTTAGTTACGTTACTGGGCATTGTGTCATTCACCATTGGCAGTTCTGAAATGTGAGCTACATTTTTTTTTATTTTTTAGTTTTAAAAATGCTATTCATTTAATTTGATGAACATTTGAATTTATATGTATTTCAACTGTATGTAATAGCCTTTTTTCTATTTTGGTGTGACCTTATTCTTAGCAATTCTATACCCTTGGCCATACAGTGTGATTTTTTTTTTAAAAGAAAATAGCTTTAATGCTTTATACACTTAAAGTACCTAGGTCTATACAATTATGTGTAACAGCATGTGAGGTGGCCTTGATTTAAACAGTTGACGTTTCTATATTTTTATTTAGTGCCAGTAACTGGTTTTTGCAGTGCCATTCAATGGTACAAGGTACCATTTACCAGAGATTGACATACTGAAATATATTATCATATAATGATAATATATTCAATGTTAAGGACTTCTTTTTTATATGTATGCACAAAGTTTTGCTTTAGTCACTAAACAGTTATTGTTAGAGCTATTAGAAGCACAAGATAGCCTGTTACTGAATTTATTTGTATCAAACCTCAACATGCCAATTGTATTTTTTGACTTGTCCTATAACATGTACATGTTCTAACGGAAAAATAAAATATGATTTAACTACTGAGTTTCCTTATACCAAACCTTAACATGATCATTACTGGTGCCATCACCAGTGAATATTCTCCTATTTTAAATGAAAATTCTCTAATATTCTCATTAATTGAGAATATTCTCCAAAAGATTACAGTGGTGCCTCGCAAGACGAAATTAATCCGTTCCGCGAGTCTCTTCATCTTGCGGTTTTTTCGTCTTGCGAAGCACGGCTATTAGCGGCTTAGCGGCTATTAACGGCTTAGCGGCTTTAAGAAAAAGGAAACAAACTCGCAAGACGTTTCATCTAGCGAAGCAAGCCCATAGGGAAATTCGTTGCCTAGTGTCTTCCTTACATCTGTGCATCAAACTAGACTAGGGGTCAAGAAGGGATATATCCACTGTCTCGTCAGTTTTATTTTCTGCATATTCTCTCTCGTTCCACACATATTTTCTTTTGAACCGTGAGGGAAGATAATGAGGGAGAACATGTTGTTTCTTTGGAGGTGAGAAACACAGTATGTGAGGAAGGCCCTCCCAGCTGTCACCTTTGATCCGTACCCTGTCATTCTAGAGGGATTTGCCACCTACTTCACCAGGTCATTATCCTGCTCCTGATGGGAGAAATACACACCTAAAAGATATTGACAGAACTGGGCAGTCAGTGATGCAGTCATGTGACTACTTCACCACAGGCCTAACAGAATTCACATTTATCACATTGCTGCAAAGTTACCAAAGAGGCTTGAACACTTATTTAATGAAGCACTCATATGATCACTTCCAGAACACCAGATTCTTATCATGCCATCTTGAAGGTGTGAAGAGGTCTGCAATCCATGTAAAGCTTCCTAAATCTATACATGTCTGGCTAGTTTTATTGTAGGTAATCAGACTTTGCACCAGCTCTAGTACATTTCTTGGGCAGAAAGGAAAATGAGTCTCTAAGGATAGATTCAGGCAACTCATTTCTCTGGGTGATAAGCTCACCCCAGGCAAAACATACAACAACTGATATTTCCCACACATTCTCACAAAGACTTCTCCCAGGGAGGGTCAGTGTTTAAACAGAAGCTTAAACATAAGTTTAAACATAAGCTTCCAATTATTACAAAAGCATGCAATAGTTGAACCCAAAACCTACAGTCATGAAAAGCTACCTTAAGTTGTCAAACATGACTATAATGTTTACACACAAAGTACATCTTTAAAGTTGAAAAAGTGCACTTCCAAATAATATGTGTTAAAGAGATATGTGTTTTTTCAAGACCACAGCTGCTGAACAGAGATAAAAAGAAGCAAGCCCCTACTCACAGGCTTCCAATCTACACTTGTTTTGCAAACATGGCAATGCAAATGTTCAAAATAATATATTGCTTTTTATATCTCATTTGTTGGCAAACAGCAGCATTTCAGTTTGAACACAGTGTGGGAGTGGGCCTGAGTCTCCAAATAATAAAAAACTGCAAGGGAATTTTGTATTCCAAAATTGTCTCCCTTCCCCACTACTTGGAAAAAGCTACTGTACCCTTTGTATCATGGTCTCATCACTATCTACTTTATGAACCATTCACAAAAGCTCTCACAAACCACTATTTAGGAAGCAGTTGCTTAAATTACCCTTTGTACTGCATGTTAGTACTCCACAGGAGTGGGTATCAAAACACAACATGCACAATAGGTCAACTTTTCCTAGGTGTTAACTTAAGGGGCCTGCTTACACATAAGCAGTGTATAGAAAAACAGGAGTATTATGAACCCCATTCATGATATGCATAAGAAAATGGTGACATAAGCTTGACAAGCAGCCTCAAATCAAACTTTGATCCCCTTATTACAACCTGAAGACTTGACAACATTTACAACTGATGTGGCAAATATTTACTTCAACACTTTAAACCAAAAAATACTTTAATTTGTTTGGGTTTGGGGGTAGAAATGTAATACTGCATGCTGTGTAATCAGCTGTAAAGCCTTGGGATGCCTTACTGCTGTTCACCTATTGAAATCTGTTTGATTTTAGCAAAGCTTTTTCATATTAGCTCTCTACCCAACTGATATGCAAATCACCTTTGTTATTTAAAGTGTCATATGCAAAGTTGTATGTGTGTGTTTAAATAAACTCATAAACCTAGTGTGATACAAGCACAACAAAAAGGAGCACTTACTGCCATTGTCATCAGAATCCTCACTGCTGCTGGGAAGTCGACCTCGTTTCATGATCTTCCCGGGTAACAGCAGGCAGCCTGTGAAGAAATGCAACAGAAACCAGAAGTTATCAAGTTCTGAATCAAAGAGCTTACAAATGAAAGCAAGTGCCATTAAGTAGCATAAATAAAAGCAGCAAACATCCTGAAGATGTTCAGTTTAGAATGCATCCCATGGGACAGCCAAAAAGAATATCTAAGTTGATTGACAGGGGCCGTCCCTACAATTAGAAAGAGCGCAGCAGCTGCCCTAAGCAACATGCTGGGGAGTGGTAGCAAAACCTTGGAGGACAGAGATGGGTGGCTTATGTGGCTTGCCCTGTACCGCCACCTAAGCTAGCCTCCTGCCTTCAGGTACAGTTGAAGACAATGTCCAATCACCAGTTTTGAAAAATAAAACTGCTAGCCCAGCTGACTTCTGGGCATGGACTAGGAATGGGGCACCATACTGTCCTTTGCCTCAGGAAGCAAAATGTCCTGGGCCACCATTGTTGATGGAATCCTCAAGCCAAGCTCACCCCAAGAAGATGTAAGATCTTTTTTATGGCTTTGATATTAGCAAATTTAAAGCAACTGCAACAGAGCATATACTTTGTCCCTATTTAGCCAATATTTATATTGTACAGCACATTTATGAAAAGGTTTTACAGTCGTAGGAGGCATCAAAACAGCAAGACTAATTACAAAGGTCACTGCATCCCTCAACTGAGCAAGCAGTATGCATAGAAATGTTCCCACACTAGCCAATCACTAAGCTCCTATGACAACGCAGAAACAGAGACTGTAACTGAACAGTATACCAAACAGAGACTGGATTCACAATGAGCTAACATTTCCTGAGTGGGGATGTGCATGTGAAGATGTGTTGTGGGAGGCTAATTCATAATGCATTAAGACCATAGATACAGAAGTTGAGCAAATTATCAACACTACGTTCATGCTGGCCACAATCCTAATCCATGTTGAGCCTTTCACGTAATTTAGTCCCATGTGGCTCCCCATGGCAAGAAGTAATTTCATGGCAGAAAGAACAATGCAAGAATCTACCCCACTGAGACACAGAAAAAAGGATATCAAAACTTCTCTCAGTAACGGTACTGCTGCTGTGCGATCTGCTCCCAAATCCTTAGGTTGTTCTGATTTGCAATTCAGGATTTGTTAAAAAGCCAAAGCAGCAAGGCAAGTGGAGAAGTCATCTACACATTTATTCTTTCTTATGGCTGCACTTGCTGTATTTATTCTGACAGCTATCAGGAATTCCCAGTTTCTATCCTTCACTGAAATAGCCATCAGTAATAAAGATAGCGATTTGTAAAGCCAAAGCATGGGTAATTTTTTTAAAAAAATGTAACGTAAGAAAACATTTGGTCTCTTGTTTCTCACTTCCACATTTAGGAGGACACTGCTTAAGGATCTTTTCAGCACATGTGGTAGCAACATCCTATCCATGAACAACACTTTCAGCATTCAGAAGGAGTCAGAATATAGACAAATTTTATAAATGTTTATTTGGTTACCAATGAGTTTGGCAAGGGTACTTACGCAGCCTCTCCCTGATAATGACTGAAAACATCAGCACCTGTGTTGGCTTAGCAGCCTGGCCTTATAAACGTTCCAAAACATGTCTAGATCATGACTAACCATTTTCTTAAAAATAATTGAAAAGCTAATAGAACCAGACTGTGGCTAGTCTCATCCTGGACATGTGCTGGAACATTCATGAAGCTGGTTAAAATGACAAAAACCTACTAAATCTGTCCAATGTGTGCTGACATCAGCACACTTAAATGACTACATGAATAAGCCCCGAGAAGTGAAAAACTCTTTATCCTAATAGGTCCCTTCAGCAGAGATGATGCTCCAAAGCATTACATTATGCAATAAATGCAGACTCTCAGTTACAACATAAAAATAGCCAGTGAGTATCCAAGTGCTAAAAGGCCAGGAAAGGGGGGTGACGGGGAGCTAAAAAAGCGGAAACAACGTGACACAACAAGTGAAGCAAAGCATGTTCAGCGTGAATTAAAGTGACAAGTACTCTAGGACATGCATCAAATCTCATGAGGCTTAGTTTGCCATGTTTCAGTTCCAATGACAATGTGGGCTGGCCAAGCCATTAGCAGCAAAATCCCAAGGCACGCCTTCCAGGTGCAGTTTCAGGAATCAGCTGCCAAGCTGATTTGCTTCTAGTTTGGTGCTCAGACACTGAACTGATTAGATGTCATACGAACAGCAACTTCTAATAAGCTGCTCCACTGGCATTTACAAAACGGACATCTAGCCAAGTGAAATGTAGAAAGTATGTCTAATTGTAACGGATGTTTAAAAAGAGCAATATGCTTAGATTACAAACCCTTAACCGAGAAGCTGGACTCATAAGACAGAAACCACACTAGAACCCATGGGCCATTTCCCATGGAGTTAACATCACTATAAGCAATCATAGTCCCATTATCTTTAACTCTTAGTTACACTTGTGCTTGCTGCTATGTAACTCCAGGTAAATAGAAATCCCTATTGTCAGAAAGTCTGGATACTCAGATATTTGGATGCCGCACAAGCTATAGAGGCAGATAAGGTTAAATTGTACAAACTGAATAAAGACCTCACTAAAGACAGCTAATCAGAGGCAGAAAACTGCGTAGATATTGTCCAAAGTATGCTAGCCATTTCAGTCTCTTGCAATCGAAATAATGTGTCTCAATGCTATGGACCTAAAGCGTGAAAAAACAGAAATCTACAACCCTTGTTTAACTCATCCACAGATGGTTAAGCACAGGATGCAACCAACGATAAAGGCAGACAAAACATTGCAAGCTGTATCAAAAATTTAGGGAGTAGCTATGTCCCACTTCTGGGAAAGATTGAAGCATAACATTCTACTGATGAACAGCTCCATTTTCAAAAGGATTGTTAAGCCCTTTCAACCAGGTGGTACAAAAAACAAATACTGCAGCTAGCATTCACAGAACAGCCAGCTACTGTACATATCTGACCTCCAGCTGTTTTGTAAATATCTAAATTCCAGTAAAAGGTTCTCACGCACAACGTATTAGTAGGTTGCCAACCTTCACAAAGATAATTTACATATGATTATATTAAACGAAAAACCTAAACATCACCTCTCAACTTGCAATATTCAAGGCCCATTGCTCAGTGGCAGAGCACACTCCCTACAAGGAAAAGGTCCCAGCTAGGGCTGAGAATGACTTCTCGCTGCCAGCCGCCAAAGACACTGGACAGTACAGAGCTATAGAGACCAACAGCCTGACTCAATGCAGGGCAGCTTCTTAAGTGCAGGCCTAATAACTACTGTCTCATGGAAGGGCCGTAGCTCATGGATACTGTACCTGCTTTGCATGTAGAAGGTCCCAGGTTCAACCACTGGCATCTCCAGGTTGGGCTATGAGGATCTACTGCCTGCAACCTTAGAAAGCCTCTGCCAATCAGCACAGCCCACACTGAGCTAGATGGACCAATGGTCTGATTCAGTATAAGCCAGTTTCCTATAGTAGCCACTAAGATTTCAGTTTCAACCAAGTGAAGCACTGCATTACTCCAAAAGTCTGTAATGCCCTTGTCTGAGATATCATATCTACAGAATGACTTCTGCTTAAGTCAGATGTGTAGAAAGGCATTGGCCGGACATGCATTCTAGCCATTGATGACAGAATTTCTTAATATAAATTGCTCTGCTTTGAGCTGGTTTCTCTTAACATAAAAAAGTTTTTGTTTGTTTGTTTCAGACATGTTAAATTCTAATGACAAGAACAAGCAAATGAATGTCACCCACAGAGAAGGTCCCCACCACTGAATACTAGTCCCAATGTTTCTTTTTTAAAAAACTCTCTTCCTATGGAAAGTTAGCATGTCAAGTAGGTTAAAGTCTAGAGCAGTGTTTCCCAACCTTGTGCCTCCAGCTGTTTTTGGACTACAATTCCCATCATCCCTTGCCACTGGTCTTGCTAGTCAGGGATGATGGGAGTTGTAGTTCAAAAACAGCTGGAGGCACAAGGTTGGGAAACACTGGTCTAGAGCAGTGTTTCCCAACCTTGTGCCTCCAGCTGTTTTTGGCCTACAATTCCCATCATCCCTTGCCACTGGTCTTGCTAGTCAGGGATGATGGGAGTTGTAGGCCAAAAACATCTGGAGGCACAAGGTTGGGAAACACTGGTCTAGAGTACTCCTTGGTTTATTTGTTGTACACACAGAGATTTTTAAGTTGGAAAATATTTGTTAGGTAGCCAGCAGTCTGAAGTGGTGCAATACAAGGAAGATCTCTGAATGGGTAATTCAGCTCCCACTGAGCATTTTGAAGATGTTAAATTTTGCATTAGTGCCAAGTTACTGAACTAAGTGCAAAGTGCTAGTTTTGGTGTATAAAGCCCTCTACAACTTGGGAGCCAGATACTTTAAAGACTGCCTTATCCTTTATATATGCACTCGATCACTGCACTCTGCAGGTGAGGGCTGATTGCTGATACCGTTTTATCAGGAGGCTCATTCCGTTTCACACAATATAGGAAGAGGCTTTAGTGTTGTGGCACCTACCCTTTGGAATTTCCTCCCATTAAATATGAGACAGACACAAACTCTATTGTCTCTTTAACACCTTCTGAAGACCTTCCTCTTCCCACAAGCCTTTTAAGTATCTTTCCAAATCTGTATCTGCATTGGAATAGTTTTTAGATGTCTTATGGTAGGTCTATTAGATGCCCTCGGCTTCTTTGGGAAGGATGGGATGCAAATGTAAGAAATAAATCAAGTATTATTAAATAACTGATAGTGTGCACTGTAAGAATTTGGGAAGCCTTTGCTGAACCATCCATCATGTATGATGAGTAGACCAAACTTGGGTTCAGATAGACCAACTGAGTAAAAGATCAAACAATTCAACAACAATAGTCCAAAACTGTTGCAGGAGTCTGCTATTAAAATTCTCTAGGCTCCTATTCATAGATTTCCCCATTAGATCAGGAGTATTAAGGAAAAAAGGTTTTAACATTTTCTCTGGAGAGTTCCACCTGCTTCCAAGATTGCCAAACATGATGAATAAATAGAAGTGTTTCTTATTTTTTAGAAACAAGTAATTGCAAGCTCAAGAACAAGCTACCTAAACATTTTATCTTTATCACTTAAAAGAGTCAGCATGGATTTTGCAAAGCAAAACTAGAACTCAAAAATAAGGTAGGTAAGAATGAGCCAGTCTACGCTGTGTATTTTAACTTTCAAAAAATTGCTGACACCTTAGCACGGAAAAATAGTTGAAATCCCTAGGCTCTGGAATCAAGTTTCAGTTACCCCTGCATATGGGCATTTTCCAACTGTGTCTCGCATTAATTTCTAAAGAGTCATGGTGGGAAAGGAAATGTCTTTTTTGTAACTCACTGTTTTTAAAAAAATAAGAAGCATGGCCAATTTTCAAAGTGGAGATGAACAGAAGCTTATCCCAGAGACATGTTTGTCTGAAAGGAGTTGTGCCTGAAATCATTAGTGATTTAGGAAATGCTATGATTAATGATGTTGCAACATTTGCAAACTATACTTTACTTAGAAGAGGCAGAGAAGAATGATAAGGCTTGTACAACACAGAGGGACTATTTAGCTCAGTGACAGAGCACATGTTTTGCACACAGATAATCCTTCCTATGTTCAATCCCTGGCATCGCCTATTAAAGCTGGGACGAAGAACCAGTGGCTGCACTACATATGTTGATGTACTACAACTTCCATCATCCCTCACCACTGGTCATGCTGCCTGAAGCTGGCAAGAGTTGTAGTCCAACAAAACCTGAGGATCTCTGATAGCAATGCTGGAGAAAATCACTGCATGAAATTGTAGGTGAGCTGCTGCCAATCAGAGTAGACAATACAGACGCGAAGGACAAACAGTATGATCTGTGTAAGGCAGCAGCCTACATTTCTACAAGTCAGCAAGTGATTAGCACAAAAGAACTCATACAGGGAAACACTCTAATCAGCCTAAGGAGAGGAGCATTTGCCTTTTCCAACTTGAATATTTCCATATCACATCCATCCAGCGTTTTCACTCCCTCCCGCCCTTCCCTGCTCAGTTAGCCTGCCCTCCATAGATAAATACAACCAGTACATAGTTGATTATTTTTTGGTTGCTATATTCCAAAGCTCCCTTGAATTGGCTTTAAAAACACACACACACAAAAACCCATTATACAAGCCAACAAGTTTAGGGACAGTAACATGCAACTTATTAGCTCAACCCACATTTTGACACACACACACCCCCCCCCCGGTCAGTATTGGGAGCATTGACATTACGTATTTCTATCCCTTTGTTTCTATTTAACTTCCCTTGAAAATGACAACTTGCTATGGGTTATTACCTAGCTTCTGAGTCAGTCTGGATGATCATATCTCAGCTTAAGAAGCATTTTCCCTGTGCACGCCACCTTTACAGATGCCATGGTTAAACCAGGAAGTCTCTAGTTCAAAAACAAATTAAGAAACCATGGTTGCCAACTTTGGAACAAGCCAGCCTTTGAAAACATCTTCAACCCACAGGTTAATATCTTGGTTTGTTCCAAAGTTGTTTTTCCTGGTTTGGGTGACACGAGAACCTGTTTTAATTGATAAGACTTCCTTGTTTGGTTGCTCATGCTGCGAAGGGGTTGAGATATGATCATATGAACACAGCCACACTTTAGAATATCCCTAACCACTTCAGTGTAAAAAGACAGTTGAGAAAGTGAATTAAATTACTGTAGGTGTTACTATAGAGGTACAATGATGTATCTATATAAACAATAACATCAACATAGATTCAACAATACACCATGTTCATATTGTAAGATTCAGTTAATCTTGCAGTAACATTTTAGACATACTCCCATTCTCTCATTTTATAGAGGGTTACCTATTTTCCACTAAACAGAAATGTAGGTATTGCTGTGTAAAATTAAACACAACAAAATAATATATATTCCATTTTTCACTCTCTAGGTATATCAATATTCAGGAAGTCTTGATATGTATTTGCAGAACTTGATATAGGTTGAACAGCAGCATGTGGAGAAAATGTAGTTTCAAAGTGGCTACAATTATTATTTTAATGGCTGAAGAGAAACAGATTTTTATATGGACATTAAATGTGCATCCCCAGGTCAAAGCTTTTATAACCTGTTTTTCCTTCCAGAGTACTTTTAATGACTTCCATAAACCCCTGGGTAAACAGGATTTATAATTCCAGCTCTGACAGATCATTAACTATAACAGTGTTAACGGGTGCAACTATAATAAACTGCACAGAACCACTACAGAGACAGCACAGGGAGAATGCAAATGTACACCCTAAAGACAGACTGAAGAATTAGTTTTCTCCAAAATAGCCCATGAACTGATATGATACTGGCTGCATCAAGACCTAATTAGAACATCTATGCTAGAGATCATTTCAAATATTATTTTGCATATGTGTTAAGAAGTGTGCCATCTAGTCTTGGGCTACATTTACAGTAAATGAAACACCTAAAGTCACAGAGTAATTGATACACAGGTGCCTTTCAGTTACGCACAACTGACTTCAGTAGATTTTTCTGCTAACTTTGCACCAATGCAAAATATTGTTTTGTTAAAATTTAGTTCAGCATTATTCTGTATCTCTGTAGCTTCTGAAGCCACCATGAAGGGGCCAACCAACCTATTTTGGTTTTAGTAGCTCTCATGTATTCTGGCAGTGATAAATTGGACAATGCACATCTAGTTTAATCTACCTCTCACCCATCAGATTTATTTAGCAACTTAAGTGTGGAGGAAGCTGTTACCAGAATCCATTTCAAAAGGTTCAACTCTGTACAAGCTACTGGAGACAGAGAGCAATCGCTTTCAAAAGCTGCATCACAGCTATGCTGTGGGAAACACAGTTCAATATATTATTACAGTAACAGGCCACCTATTGAGGTGTCCATTTATAAATACTTAACCAAATGGATGCACAATGCAATTCTATGTATGTTTATTGAGAAATAAGCCCCAGAGATCAATGGAGTTTACTCCCAGAAAGAGCATGAACAGGACCAGTCTTAAGTGGGTAGGACTCTGGACTAGATCGCAGCCATAGTCTCTATTTATGACAGTCACTGACAAATATAATTCATTCAAAGTTGTATTTATCATTATGTGTCAAGATGATGTCTTTTAGTATCTTGACAAACAGATTCAAAAATTGTACAGATAACCTGCCATTTAGGGATTACATACTGTATTATAGATTAGCAGTGGTGGTAAAAGATTTAAACACACAGGTCACAAACTCAAGAGCAAACTGTTGCATTCAACAACAATCTGTAATAACCTGCACCTGTGATCTCAAAACACAGGCAAGAACCCTCACTACATCTATAAGCACGCTCTGAAAGGGGACGCAGGAGCCACCCTTAAACTACCTTGCTTTGATTGTTTTAAGACTGTCAATCATGATAGAGTATGCATCCTATGATTCATATGGCATATTTTTACTTTGTTTTGCATATCAATTTTAGCAGAAATACAACTTGGTGCATCAGACCTCCCAGAACAATTTGTTGTTGTTCTGCCATGAAACTTGCATAAAATCCTGAGCAGCTGACTTTGTACACTTGGTTTATCGCAAAGATTCACCTCTAGCACAGATTTGGACAGAAAGGACTCCATGGGGGGAGAGAAAGGGGCTTAAACTTTCAACTTGTGCTTTTAAGCTTCTTTTTCCTCATGACAGGTATCCCAACGAAGGCTTGATTTTAGTATCTCCCCCTCTCTCTCGCGCGCGCGCACACACGATTATTTCCATCCCATTATTTCAAGCGCCGCCGTTTTCAGTTTGAGGGCAACAGCTGCTCCGAAGGTACAGCCGCGTCTCCTGAACCCGCCCACTCGCTTCCCCAACCCGTTCAAGGCAGCAGTTCTTTGCCGGCCGCCTTCGCAATCCACCCGGCGAAGGAGGGGCCGCCGGCTCCCGATGGTAGCGGGTGCCACCGCGGACGGCGAGGCGGGGGCAGAAATACCGGGACGGCGCTCGGAAAGGTGAGACGCGGGGGCACCGGCGGCACCTTCCCGCGCACCAGCCACATCCCCACCACTCGTCTCTCCACTTGCAACTGACCGGCCCTCCTCGTCGCATCCTCCAGCCTGGCTCCTTCCGCTCCGCCCTCTCTTCCCGGCTGCACCAATCCGCTCAACCCCGGCTGCAAATCAAACTTGGTGCTCCCGGCGCAGCTCTCTCGCTCTCCCTCCCAAATCCACCTCTCGTCGCGCTCAAAGCGGCCACGCAACCCTCCCGGTTGCCTGATTTCCCTCCCCCCTGATCTCCATGTTGTAATGTCTGGGGAAGGAGGGAGGGGAGGTTGAGTGAATCGAGCAGAGAGCCGCCTTGGAGGAGCTGCCTGCCTGCCTCACCCCTCCCTCTCTCCTCCCACTCCTCGACAGTTCTGGAAACTGTATCACCTCTTGTCACAGGAAACCATCCAGCAGGCGGTTGCAAACAAACAAACGCCCTCTGGCCCCCACCCGCTGGAGAGAAGGGGAGGGAAAGACACAATACCAATCCCCACCACAAAGGGTGCACTGGAGGAAAGGGCGGGGGGGGGTCCGAGGTGAAAACCCTCCTACGATTTGAGCAGCTTGCAAAGATTGAAGATGGGAAGTAACACCCCCCCCCCCGCCGCAAAAAAAATATAACAAGCCTAAGGAGATGGGCGAGCAGAAGAGCACTGTGGCGGCTTTGTCTAATTTCAGCAAGGGGGCACGATCGCCTCAGCTGCATTCCCCTCCCTCCCTCCTGCTGGAGGTTGGGAACGGAGGACGGGCCGTTAGGTGGCAATGATGCGGTTATTTGAAAACACCACCACCTATACCCATTTTATTTGCTTTGACGCGGGGAGGGAACGGCTCTCCACATCCCCGGAGCCGATCCATACTTCCGCCGGTGTAGGCACCATGTACGCTTCACACACTCCTTGCATTTTCCTGTTAGTCTTAAAGGCGTTGTTTAATAACGCACATTTAACCTATCTGGCGGGTTATTTAGCGGCTATGCTCCCGTATTTCCCGACTACACTTTGTGACGTTTCTCGAATGCATTCTTACATAACTACCGAGCCTGCTACCAGGTTTTGTCCGGAGCGGAGGGAGAGATTAAGGCGCCAACGCGCACTCGAAGCGGCTTCTGAGTAGCCCAACGGTCCCCGAGCCTCATGAGCCTGCTCCATTTCTGTGCCACTATTGATGCAGAGGGGAATTGAGGGCAGTCTGACCCCTCGACTGCAGAGTGTTTTGAAAAGTTCGCACCCACCACCTGCGAGCGTTTGCGGCTGCACAGCAACCGTACATGTATTTAAGCTCCCCGCTGCAAAGGGGGAAGATTGGGTGAGAAGGCACTAAAAGAATGGGTAAGTTGAGGCTTTTGCTGACGCCGTGCACCTGCCTGCCCGCCTGGGCTCCTCCGTCTCCACGCACAGCCCAGCGAGAAAGGCCCGCCTCCTTAAGGGGGAGCAGGCGCATGTAGCAAATGAGGCTGTTCTACGAGGATTCGAATCCCAGGGCAACCTTCCACATTCCATCCTTTCCCCGCATTAATCATCCACGCCAGCAGCAGCAGCGTTGAGCACCGAGAGAATCTGCTGCCACCCAGCAGAACAGCAGTCTAACAACAAGCCCCGCCACTACTGCACACACCACACACCCCTTGTTTCCCTGATATCCATAAGCTCACACTTCCTAACACGTGCACTTTTGGGGTCTTGCAACTTGCTCCCGCGATCGTAGATAAAAGACAGCACGCTTCGGATTGTTGTTTTAACCAATAAAATAAAATAAAAAACATGGATCGAGGTGCTTCCCCCACCGCAAAAAAATAAAAATAAAATGCTCATCTTCAGGTCTACACAATGCCCCTGCTGCACCAAGTTCAGCATCAACCCTGCAAAATTAAGCTTTATGTCCACCCAACCGTTATAAGCTTTCCGTGGAAAGGAAAACCACAATCCGATCTGTGGAGGGAGGGTGCATTTATTTGGTAAACTGTGTTTTTGCCCTCTGTACACTCCCTGCCCTTGAATTAATGCAATGGATATTTTGAACATGTGGGTGACACGGCGACAGATCCTGGTTCCCTGGCTACCCCTCCCCCCCCTTCCGAGAGATCTATCTAAAAAGGACCTGCGCTCTGCCGCTGCCATCTGTCTCCCAAGTTCTTACAATGCTTTTCACTTTCCGAGTAGGGCTGATCTATCAGCCAGCATGGATGCGCTTTAGGGTAGCCTGCCTTCCACCTCACCGACAAAGGAAACTAAACCAAAAGTCTATGGATGCATGAAGAAACAACACTTAAGACACGAAGGGGGGTGGGAACCCCAACAACTCCACAACCGGGTTCATTCACCTTTAAAAAGCTCCCGGTTTGGCGAAAAGCAAAGTCTGCAGCGACATAAAAAAAAAAAAATGCAGCCAGCCCTTAACTCTCCCCCCCCCCCGCCGCGCGCGCAACCCTTTCGGATCTGCTCTCAAAAGCTCCCAAAATAATCGCCGATTTTCCCTCCTCCCCTCGCCCCCACCCGGTTCCTCCCCAGCAATGTACAAGTTGCTTATGGGATAGTGAAGCTGCAACTCAACTGCCTCCCCTTTTTGCTCCCTATCAAGAAGCAAATCTTTTGGCGCCATATTAATGACGTACTATATTATTTCCACTAGGCAGCGACCTTCGGCATTAAATTGCTCTCTAGCTGCTTCTGGAGAACTCCAAAGCTAAGCAACCAAAAAAGAAAAAAGAAACCCCACCACACATCAAATATGGCTGTGCAAGGCGGCTCGTTCTGCGGCGACGGGCGGAGAGGAGGCGAGCGTAAGGCGCTGCCTGGGCACAGTTACCTGCTGCTGTTGCTGCTGCGATGGTTGCCAGTGAGGTTGGAGTTGCTCTGCACGGAGGGGTCTGTGCTGCCTCATGAGTTCAGACAAGCACTGGAGAGTGGGAGCAGATTGTGGCTCCCTTCAGACACACACGCACACACATATACAGGGGGAGAGAGAGAGAGAGAGACTCTCGCTCTGACTGACGTTTTTACTTGTTATGGAGGAAGGACTCTGTGAATCAAACTCATTTCTGGGTCACTGCTGCCACAGGGGGGAGCTACTTTAATCCCCTGCCAAAACTAGGGGAAAATAGGGGGGGGGGAGAAGAGAGAAACAGGGTGGGGAGGAGGAGGCAAGGAAAGAGAACGAGAGACACTACCGCACTTGGAAACTGTCTGCTTTAACTCCTTGCAGCCCTGAAAGAGCGGAAGATGTCATGCTCCATTTACACTGTGCAGGGAGGAGACTCCCTCTGTTCCGAAGGTTTGCATCGAGGGACCTGCCTTTTTGGAAAAGAAGGAGCATTTCACGCAGGGACAGCAGCCAGTGGGTGTTGAAGACGGATCTCACGCGTTCCAAAAATTGTCAAGTTCTTTTAAAGGAGAAGTCTCTCTGGCATATGCATTGCCTGCCACCTGGGCTTTTGCTTGCTTGCTTTTGCAAATGATGCACCATGGGAAAATGAAATGAATTTTTTAAAAAAAATAAAAAATAGGAGAAACATCCAAAGCAGTAATAAGAGAATCAAGAGATGGCTAACAGGCATGTCATTCTCTGCTTGGGGCGTACCAGAACCGTATGATGCTGGAGACTTAAAAATATTTGGGAGGGGGGGTTCCTATGCCAGGGAGCCAGTTCTGAACTGGACGACATTCACCTGTCATCCAGCCTTTCATTATAATTTTGTGGTTATTTATATTTATAAGGATATATTGATTTTCCTTTTTGTTTTTAAAAGCAGTAACAATTTTATAAATTATTTCAATTTATCACCCACTCAGCCAAATACTGCTTTCTGCATCAAATGTTTTACAGGTCTATAAGTTTTCATTTCAAACTCTCTCTCTCTCTCTCTCTCTCATATTCTGCACCAGTATCAGCTCAACATGAGGTATTATTAAGGGCATGAAGCAAGATTAGCCCTCAAAACAATGTGCCAGATTCCAGTTCTGCATTTGAGTTTGAAAACATCGCCACAGGAAAGTATCACTCTGGTCATGCCCAAAATGGCTTTTCATACATGGCACCAAATGTACATTTAAGTCTCTCTGTGCTGTTTTTGTACAAGTGAAATATTGTTCATGGTAGGTAGAACATGTAAGAGCATCCTTTTTAATATATGGGCATTCTAGCCAATATATTCAAATTACAAACAGTGGAAATGCAAACCATGAGATTTTTCCCATTTTACAGATGGAGAATTTAGATGTAGAGTAACACTCAAGAATGCCCATTGCTAAACTAGAAATAGATTTCAGTTCCCCATGATCCAAGTCCAGCACTCTACACATTGGTTACTTCAAGTCTATAGGTAAATGAAGAGATAAAAAAATATCGGGGGACAGGACATAATGGTAGAAGCAAAAAAAACAACAACCCAGTGAGGGTTGAGCTACAGATTGCTGACTGATTGAGGAAGGGAACAGAATACCTATTGTTAGCCACTGTGAGCCCGGCTTTGGCCGGGGAGGGCAGAATACAAATAAATTATTATTATTATTATTATTATTATTATTATTATTATTATTATTAGAGGAGAACAGTAAACAAAGCACGCTCATGTTGCAGTTCCAACTTGTCATCGTGACAAATAACCTAACACGTCTCTACTCCATGGATTTGCCTAAAAGGTAAAGGACCCCTGACAGTTTAGTCCAGTCACGAACAACTCAGGGGTTGTGGCGCTCTTCTCACTTTACTGGCCGAGGGAGCCGGCGTTTGTCTGCAGACAGTTTTTCTGGGTCATGTGGCCAGCATGACTAAGCCGCTTCTGGCGAAACCAGAGCAGCACACAGAAATGACGTTTACCTTCCCACCAGAGTGGTACCTACTTATCTACTTGCTCGAACTGCTAGGTTGGCAGGAGCTGGGAACGAACAATGGGAGCTCACCCCATCGCAGGGATTCGAACCGCCGACCTTCCAATCGGCAAGCCCAAGGCTCACTGGTTTACACCACAGCGCCACCCGCGTCCCATGAATTTGCCTAGTCCCCTTCTAAAGTCACCTAAGTGGATGGTTATCACCATATCTTGCAGCAGCAAATCATTTTCATTGTTGTGTTTCATTGGAAACCTACATTAAGTTTTCATATTAGCTGTCAACTTTCTCCAAAGCATGCCTAGTTCTAAAAACCACTATCATGTATGCCCCTCTTTTGTTGTCTTGTTTATATTCTAAAACAATAGTAGACGAAATCAACTCCTAAACCTTTTAGCCTTTCCTTGTAGAGAAAGGGCTCCAAGCTCCTGATCAGCCTAGAGCTTTATGTTATGCAGGGCCTCAGAGGTTTGGTTTTCTTGGAATGACAGTCAACAGAGATGGTAGTGTCTTTAGAACATAGGATGGAATGGCTCATAGTATTAGCACTCCACAAATCTTGCCTGACAGTTAGGTTCCCAGGGAGATCACCAAGCCATAGCTTTGGGTCCAGCACACAGCAAGGCAAACATCTCTATCTCCAACTTCCAAAATGCAGACACAAACTATTGTTTTTCTACCTTAGCAAGGTGATATTGTTTCCTACAAATTGGGAGGTGGGGAGAGCTACCTCCATTTGTCTCTATGGCTACTGGGCAGCCTCTTTGCACATGTACATGGTAGCATTTAACCAGACAGTTAAGGAACTGTTCTGACCCATTCAGTGACCTCTTCTACTAGATTCAAAACTTCATTGATGCAGAATCACAAGCCTGGAAGGGACCCACAGATATAACCCATACTGATCCTCCAATCCCATAACAATTAGCCACCATGGCTTGTAGTCATTGATACATTATCTCTGTCCTAGAACTGAGCCCTATGTTGGTTTGTCATCTAATGCAGGAGGGACAGAGAGGAAGCGCCATGCCATTTTCTCTCACTTTTAACAGTAGCATGAGATGCAGAAATTAGCAGCTCAAGATTCTCACAGCATGGAGAAAGGAGAATCCAGCTGCTGTTAAAAGGCACAGAAGTAGGGGTTGCTCAAAAAGTAGGCAACCTCAACTCCTGAGATATTTGTATTTTGTTGCTACCATCTGCTAACAGCCCACTAATGAGACACAGTCCACCCGGATATTACTACACCAATATTTCTTGCATTCCAAAATATGGAATGTAAATGCAAAAGTGGCAGGCCTAAGACACGTTTCCTTAATCAATGGATTTACATTTTTCCCTGGGCAAAAGCAGGCATGTGTCTTTTTCAAAGCATCTCTTGCCAAATTAAAGAAGAACGCTCCTCTAGGTTTATCATAATCTCAACATGAAAAAATAAGCTTGCTGGGAGGGAGGAGAGATATTCTAGCATGGTTAACGTGCACTAATTACAGGGTAATGCATCCCCTCTGGCAACCCTTTTACCCATGTGCCAAAAAAGTCACACCTTATTCAGTGATGCCAGAAGACCTCCAAACGAAGGAAGTTGGGAGCAGCTACACACCTACACACCTACACACATGTAGAAAGGGAAGTATGAGCTGTTGTTTGCTCTGTCTCATCTGTGATTCAGCAGAAGAATTGCTCTTTATACATTATAATAAGCTAAGTAATTTATCCAAGCATATCATACACCTACACCTTTGCTACACACATTGCAAACTTGTTACACATTCAGAAACCAATTTCATTTTCCCAGTGAAAGCAGGAGCCAGGTCTCTTATTCATCTTTGTAATGTCTAAGACAGTCCTTTATTACGGGTTCAAGTACTGAGACTTCTAGCATTCTATGAGTGTGGCTATTTATGTTAACAAGACATACAAACTACCATGCTCAAGAGGGGTGTATCAGCAGATGCAAGGAACCCCAAGAAATACAAAAATATTTAAGGGGGAAGGAATTTCAATGAGGACTGAGCATACTGAAGTGGGCATGGAATGCTGAGTGGCTGGGTGGTGGGGAGAGAAAACCAGTAGGGAGCAGCAATGGGAAGGATTGTCCTGGAAAAGGGCATTACTGGCTGGAATCTTGGAACAGCAACACTCCATGCACCCTTTTTATTGGCGGTCTCATTTGTTATTATTTATTATTGAGATTTATATTCCAGCTTACTATTTTTTAAAATGGTTCAAGGCGGCTGGCTAGTAGACTGAAATTACACTGAGTTTGACAAATGTATAAATGAGATGCAGAAGTCCAAATGAAGCACCTCTTTTCCTGAGATGTATTAGGATGGCGTGAAATAATATTGAACTTTTGTGACTACTGAGGGGGAAGGCTCAGTAATAGAATGGTGATAAAGAGTACATCTCCTGTCAAGGAAGTCAAAGGCCACTTCAGTGATGAACTCTTGCTTGAGTCAGAATCAGTCCCAGCAAAGTAAACTATTTTTCAAACGAAACAGAAAACATCCAACCTCAACCTTGATGTATTGATTAGATATTCTGTGCATCATCTATGCACATGAAAGTTTTGTGATTGCTCTGCTACCCTGCAAAATGCAAGATACAGATCACTCCTATAGAGCCTATTTGCATGTAGCATTCACAACAGCTCTATACAAAGGACCAATGAATGCATAAAGGCAGCATGTTGAAGCCCCCTTTTCCTTCCACACCTTAATTAGCTACATATTATCTGAAGAGGACCTCTATGCTGGAAATCACCAGCTCTCTTTATACATTCTTCCTTCCCCCCACAAGTTGAAGTGTGACTGTCTGAAGCAGGGAGCCTCCTGGACTCATAGAGAGCTCTTCCTAGTGTGTGTGTTTGCTTGCTTGCTTGCTTGCTTGCTTGCTTGCTTGTTTTTGTTTGTTTGTTTGTACCCTGATTTTCCAGAGAGTACATGAGGCTCCGCACTTCAAGTGTTTGCCTTCCAACCTTATGGAGGTGAAGCTACTGCACTAGTTCCTGTCTCACATGTTTACTTAAAAATGGGTTAAAAATGCATTAAGAAGGCTATTGTCTTACCATGTTTGTAAGGTCAGCTGGGATGTCTGGTTGGTGAGATATTGAGGATATTGGGAAGATCAACCCAGTGTGTTTTGTTTGTAATTAAAGGCAGGGTTGCTATTTCAGCTCAGGACCAAATTAACTCTCATGCTGAGTAGGCTACGGAGCAGTTCCCTGACCAAACCATATACCTGCAGAGTAATTATGTGAGAACAATAAGAGAATCTCTCCTCTGCTCCCCTGGTCCTGAGCTTTAATTTTTCCTCAGCTAAGAACATGGTGGCACCTTTCTGAAACAAAAAGGAGTCACCAGCCTGAATGAACATGAGAAGACACTGCAGATTTCATGTTCAGAGTGAAGACTGTCTTTCTGCATATACAGTGGTACCTCGGGTTACATACGCTTCAGGTTACAGACTCTGCGAACCCAGAAATAGTGCTTCAAGTTAAGAACTTTGCTTCAGGATGAGAACAGAAATCGGACTCCGGCGGCGCAGCAGCAGCAGAAGGCCCCATTAGCTAAAGTGGTGCTTCAGGTTAAGAACAATTTCAGGCTATGTACGGACCTCTGGAACAAATTAAGTACTTAACCCGAGGTACCACTGTATGCTGGCAAAAAAGAAAATGTGGCTTTTTGATTAGCTAGGATTCATCACATATAGATGACACAGATTTTTTTAAAAATCCAGCCCTGTGACAAGGACCACCATTAGGAACAGCTGCAAAATTAACCTGTGTAATCTTTAATTATATGCACACCACAGTGCTAGATTTTATAGGTATGCACAGTATGGGCAGAATTATGGCTCCTTGTGACTGATGCCCCAAGTTATTAGTATACATTCTTAACTGAGAAAATATCATTGAAACATGACTACAAACAATGAATAGCCAATGTTGAATTCTAATATTTTAGTGTGTTGCATTGTTTCCACTCTTCATTTCTCCTACACCGCAATTAAAGTCAGTGGCGGCCTGGTTCATTAGAGCAGAAGTCACCAACCCGATGCCCATGAAGACCTTTATGGCACTTGTGGAGGCTCCAGGTGCCATTAAGAACACTGGTCTTCCACAAGTACAGGAGACGCCATGCTTCAGAAGCTTGCCCTCTAATTTGTGGAAGGTAATTGTGACTGCAATGAGAGGGTGGAGCTTATCAAACTCATCCCTGCTTTCTCTCACTCAGTGCTATTTGCATGAATACTTAATTCACATTTCCTGAAAGTATATGCAAGCAAAAATGCAGCTATCCTTTGAAATTTGAAAGCCCTCTAAATTTTGTGATGCAGTTCTCCAACACAAAAATATGTGCACAAATGCATGTGTGGATAAAAATGCATATATTGGTAAAAATGCATATATTGGTGAATATGGCACACATATGAGGCCTATTTATTTGCAAAAATGTGCATATTAGGAGAAATGAACACTAAAATGCTGGTGAACTTGACAGATTCCTCCATCCTGAATTAGAGGACAATTCTCTTCCTTTTTTGTGTGTTTGCTTGCTTTTCAGTTTACCTTGCTTTTGGGAATGCAGTTCACACCAGAACCTCTTCCTCTTCCCCTAGCTGCTCCTAGGCCAAAGATGTGTGTAAGCATGACCAGCTGGAATTCTACCACTCTTTCCTTCATGAAATGCATGAACATAGAAAATGTGGCTCATTAGCTAGTACAGAGGCTTGAGTTACAAAACAGCATTCTCTTGCTGTCAACTAAAGGAATAAAAATAGTTATATCTGCATGGTGTAGAAACACATATTGGAAAGCAGAAAAATGGAAGGCTGAGAGTGAAAGTGAAGCAGTCTTGGAAACAATGGTAGTTGAACCATTGACTTGGCTGGCAGCATCATTCTGCTTTGCCAATGCAAACCTCATTCATATTTCAAGCCAGCATAGCTCTTTTGAGAATAGAGCTGCCTAGAGTCATTGTACATAACCATCTGAACACAAGGCATGGAGTTTGATGTTGTAGCAAAGATAACCAGCACATAGCTTTGCAACAAGTAGAATTATGACCTAGGCAGCAGCCATGTTGGGAGCAAATGCCAAGGGGAAACATATCTAAGGATCTGTTGCCCCGGGTTTGCCATAATTATAAGTGCAGATACAAAAACCATGCACCCTCTGAGGAATTATAGAATAATGCCTACACATGATTCATGTGACTGCTGGTCAGCTATCCTCATGAGGAAATGCTCAAAAGCTAACCTTCGTACAGAAGTCACCAACCTTTTGGGGCCCATGGATATATGTTCTGTGAACTGCCCTAGACCTTCAGGTATAGGGTGTTATATATATTCAATAAATAAGAACCAACAACAACATTTGCAAACCAGAGAAACTGCCATGGGCAACACTCAAACTTCAACCAAGCACATACCACAATCTATACTCAGCAGGGGAAGGGGGCTTTTCTGGTGTCAGGGAAGGCTTATGCAGGTGCATCTCTGTCCACAGGCATCACACTGACAACTTCTGCCTTAGCAGCAATATCAATAATACTTTACTGCTAGTAGGTGGTTTGGAGTGTTACAATATTTGCACTTCCTCAATTTGGTGTTAGTTACTGGAACTGATAGCTCAGGGATGGGTAGCCTGTGGCTCTCCAGATATTCTAGATTGCAGCTTCCAGCATCTCTGAGCATTGGCCATGCTGGCTGGGCTGCAGTGGCTGCTGCACATTGGGCAGAAGGCAGGGAGACCAAGAGTAGCTGGAACCAGAACCATTGACATGTCCCCATCCTCCCTGCTGAATTCTGCAAGGGCAACACTGAGACGAAGGAGGAGGAAGTTGACAGGCAGTGCCATCCCATGGACTGGTTTTAAGTGGGCAAGTGGAACAGGCTGGCTGGCGGGGCAGTGTCTCATTTGTCCTAATGGGGCAGCGTCCACCGCAGTTTGAGCTGGTGATAGTTGTAGTCCAAAACAAATAGGTCTGGCCCAAGACATTTTGCCACTTGAGAAAAACTGAAAATATACCCCCTGCCCATAAATCAAAGTGGGTCACATGCAAGGCTGACCTTTTGGTCCTGGAGACAAATGCCTCTCCCTGGGAGTAGACAACAACAACAACAACAACAACAACAACAACAACAACAACAACAACGGGAGGGTGGAAATAACAATTTGCTGCCTGTTTACAACTCCTGAATCAACCTTTTTGAGTCCACAGCTCCCTTAACCAACTGCATTATTTCTGGGGCACCCTTGTGGGGCTCAGGAGCTCGGTTGAGCTGGCAGCCTCTCACCCTTTTTCGAACACCCTCCATTGTGAAGTGTTTCCTCAGCCTCCTCTCCCCTCCTTGGGAATCCTCCAGGTAGCTGCCACAGCCTCCCCTGGTCTCTGAGCCACCTCAGCTCCAGGCAACGAGCACCTCCTGGCCAGCCCCAGACGCACCATTTCCTGGGGAGCTTGTAGCCAGGGCTACTGCAACAAACAGCTGTGCAAGCCTTTGGGAGGCAGAGACATGAGAGGGTATAAGAGGAAGGAAGGAAAGAGGGACAGAGGCCAGTGTTGCCCACAACACCCCTGACCTTCATTCAAGGCACCCCAGGGTGCCACAGCACACTGGTTGAAAACCACTGGCCTAAGGACCAGCCCTACACAGTAATAACTACTTGAAGGGTCCTTAATCTCTGCACTCCATCACATCCTGTAGGGAACAGAACATAGCTCTTCACAACATGAAGCACAGAAAAATGAAGAGCAGTGATAATGCAGAGCAGCTATCTAGAGACATTGTTGCTGTGTGAAAATACACTGCTACCATTGCTCTTCTACACGTTCATTTTAAAGAACTGCCAGATGCAAAGTACAGCCCATGATCGAGACAGAGATACAGAGGAAATGCTCGAAAAAGTGAACAGAAATATAAAGAGAAAGACAATGATGCAGATGTACCTGATTGCTGACCTTCTAGCATGGCTGGGCTTTGAAAGTTAAACCCCAAGAACTATCATTCAAGCTCCTGTGAAAACTGAGAATGAAACAAATAGAGCATTTGCAAAGCCAAGAAATTAAGGTCCTTGTCTGTTTAGGTACAAAGAGATAAGGAGTAGAAATGGATGGAAAATAAACATTTTACTACGCTTGCCCCTCTAACTATCCAGCTAATCAAAACTTGATCCTGACGGACACATCCTATGTCTCTAAGGCACATACCATTGAGATAAACCAGAGCAACCAAGGTCATTCCTGATAATGAAATATTTTCCACCCAAACAGATTTAAAGCAAAAATTCCCCTTTATCTCTGTAAAGATACCATTAGCAATTCTCAATCAAGGCCTAGGCAGAGATCCTGGTTAGTCTGGTGCAATACCCAAATAGTGAGGCTTTGGGCTTGCTGTGAACTGCTCCAAGTATTAAAATTATTAAGCTGCTTCTAAATTAGCCTAGTTTTGATAGGAGATGACTACCTCTACCATACAACACTGCAGCTCTGAAAAGCATATGCTTCAAAAGCAAGCCCCATACATTGAATCCTATGCATGCTTAAAGGTAAAGGTACCCCTGCCCGTACGGGCCAGTCTTGACAGACTCTAGGGTTGTGCGCTCATCTCACTCTATAGGCCGGGAGCCAGCGCTGTCCGCAGACACTTCCGGGTCACGTGGCCAGCGTGACAAGCTGCATCTGGCGAGCCAGCACAGCACACGGAAACGCCGTTTACCTTCCCGCTAGTAAGCGGTCCCTATTTATCTACTTGCACCCGGAGGTGCTTTCGAACTGCTAGGTTGGCAGGCGCTGGGACCGAACGACGGGAGCACACCCCGCCGCGGGGATTCGAACCGCCAACCATGCGATCGGCAAGTCCTAGGCGCTGAGGTTTTACCCACAGCGCCACCCGCGTCCCTGAGAAGTAAATTCTACAGTATTCAATAGGGCAATAAACATTTACTGGAGCGCTGAATTCAATGGGGCTTGCTTCTGTGTAGGATTGCACAATTAAGCAACTAAAACAGGTTGAATGTTAAGTGGTTTCAGGATTGCAGCCATCTTGTCATCTCCAGGCAGGAGGGGGAAGGACCCCTAAAGATGTTTGTTTGTTTGTTTGTTTTCTCTCTCTCACACACACACACACACACACACACACACACATTTATTTATTTATTTACCCACATTTCGTCTAGGGCACTCAGGTGGCATACATAGTTCTCCTCATTTTTTATCTTCACAACAACCCTGTGAAGAAGGTTAGATTGAGAGACTATGACTGGTCCAAGCTAACCTAGTGAGTTTCATGGCTGATTTGAACCCTGGTCTCCCAGATCCTAGGCTGTTACGCTAATCACTACACCACACTGGTTCTTACAGGAAGAAAAAGCAAAAAGTACTCACTGCAACTTATCTGGACAGCACAGGGATTAGGTGGGGTGGGGCAGAGAGGTTGAGGCTGCACAGACATATTGGTGGACCCAATCCAGCTCTCCCACCAGTACAATCATGCAGGCCTGACCTTGCTGCTGCCCTGCCCTAGCACCAACTAGGTAAGCTGCAGCAATCCCAATGCCACAGAAAGGCATCTGCAGCTCTGCCCCACCACACTGACTGCTAACGTGTGTGTGTGTGTGTGTGTGTGTGTGTGTGTGTGTGTGTGTGTACACACGCCCAGAGCTGTTACTGGAATATGTAACACTGAAGAGTAAGATCTGCTAAATCCTTTTCATTCCTTTATTTTGCTGTATATCATTCTTACTTGATAACATTCATTTCGTCTTTTACATCTGAAATATTTCACATTAATCCCTGAAGAATCTCATGCCATGAAAATGAACACCGAGCTAATAAAGTTGACTTTTCCCCTGCTGCTCAACCTCAGTCATGCCCTCCTTTAAGTCTTAGCTATCTCCTCTCTCCACCCATCCAACCTTTTAAGCCAGATTCTTGGAAATTTTCCCTCCACCAGCACTTTCGCCTTCAGGGTTAGAAACATGTTATAAAGCATGTAAAAATGTAAAGGACAAAAAAACAAAAACCACCACCCTGCCCTGTCCAACAATGTCAAATTTATAGCCAGAATCTAATCTCTAGTGGTAGGAATTCCTTCAAAGTGTTCATGTTTACCATTAAAAGAAATGGTCATTGTCTATCCTCAGCATTCTGTTGTTTATTTTTAGAAAATGATAGTCACATTTTAATTGGTTTTCTCACATAAAGAAGTTAACGAAGACCTACTCATCTTAGGGAATAAACAAAGCACAGCACACTCTGTGTTATGAAGTTTAATGATAATTATTTCTTTTCTTTTCTTTACACTAATAAGAGTTAAATTCTGGGTTTGTTTTTTGTTTTTGTTTTTTAAAAGAAACACCATCTAGCCACAGTAAGGGAAAGGTTATCTTTCAACAACTGTCATATGTTGTAATATTATTGTGAGTGTAATTGTATTCTTGACTGAGAAGTGCCTCAAGCTGCCCAGGAATTAAAAGAAACCAACAAATATTGTGATTTTTTAAACTGATAATTTGTGATTTTTAGTGCTGTAAACACATACACACCAACTCAGGGCTCCAACCTGACCTGGGGAACACCTCACCCATCCCCCAAAATCAATTGGTGTGTGGTGGGGGTAATGCTTAATCATGATTTATTTGGTCCGCCAAATTGATTCAACATGGCCTCTGACGTCCAAACATAGATGAAGACAGTATTTTCCACCTTGGGAACTCTTGTGCCAAATTGGGTGACAATATATTCAGAGCCATACAAATTAGGGCAGGTTGGAACCATCACATCAAATTGAGAAACGATGTAATCAGAAACATCTTGCTCAGTGCAATTTGGTCACATCACACCAAAAATCAGCTAAAGTCATGCCAAAGTCACAGTTTGGTCCACCAGTGGCCCAATGTTGATGTAAAACACTGCCCCCACTTCGGGAACCCTTGTGCCAAGTTCGAAATTTGTGCAGTTTGGACCTGTCACACCAGAACTACTTACAAAGAGAAAACAAAACACTGCCAGAAGTATACTTCCAGAGTTGGGAGTTGGGAGCCACCACAGTCAATGCATCACCAGTGCAGAATGACGTACATGAGATTAAGAGGAGGGACTCAATTGTTCCAAGTACAAGGTCACACCACACATCTAGCAAATAACAAATCAACATGCTGATGTACTGACACAAAAGCAAACTGACATGAACATGAGAACGGAACTGTATATAAGAAGCAAAGCTTGTTAACCCTGGCTCAGAAATTCAGTACTTAACTGCTAGAGAAGACTACACTCTCTTCTCACAAAGCTGTATCTTTTTTTAAAAAAACAAGCCCATATAAAACGCACACACATGCTAATATACTGATGATCATAACATGTAATCTTGACGCAATTCACAGTGTGAGTGATTCATCCATGTGTCACTCAGATTCAAGAAAAATTACTTTTTCCAAAACAAAATAATCTATGCTATGATGCAGTCACCTTTCCTGAGTAATCTTGCAATTTAAATGACAAGGTTACTTACAAAGTAAATGGCAACAGGGAGATCTTAGTTCCTTTGCCAGGGAGATCCACATGTGTCCAAGTGTTGCAAAGGGGTAAGCACACATGCTTTAAAAAAACGTGTCTGCCAATCTTATGGTGGTCAAGAATTTACAGGAAACTGAGGTGCTGATCCTTCCTTCCCTCTTTTTTATTTTTAAATAAAAATAATACATAATTAACAGAAGTAAAATTGTGTATATAAGAACACATGCGCACACCCCAAAAAAAGAAAGCCTCAAAGAAAAAGGAGATGAAGCCTGTGAAAATAAATAATTACATACCTGCTTAGGGACTAAACAGATGACCCTTGGGTCCCTTCCAACTCTAAGATTCTATGATTCTAAGTTATTGTCGTTGTTGTTTTAATAAATTGGGAGATCAGGTTTACAATCAAGTCTTCCATTTTTTTAAAACAACAGCAACAATTTAAAAGCAGTACAGGATTAAATCAGGGTAAAAGTGCCAGAAAATAGATTAAATATCTATTTAATCCTTTCTCTTCATACCATTTTCAGGAATGGTGCCTAAGGAAGGATTAACCCTTTCCCACAGTGCTGCTGCAGCTGGTCCTCCAATCCAGTGCTTTATTTCATTTTTAAAGTAAGAAGATCCAATCATGGATCTCTCTCATAACATCTGTTTTGGAAGTCCAATAGTTAAACAGTAAAGCAAAGCAATTTCAGCTCTACATAAAGATTCTGTAATGAACACAGCTGTAAGCCCACACTGCATCACTCACTAGTGTAACTGGCCAGAACCATTTACAGTAGAAATATATATTAAATACTGATTCAAGTAAACTGAGCTTTGTATAAACATATTCTTTGCCTTTGACCTTACATGTATTCTTGTTTTTAAAGAAAATGCATGATCTGTTTGCACTGGCAGATTTGTGGTAATGGATCAACATCTGTTCCTTCAGATGCAGAGCCTAAAGCCACACCACTTACAAAAGCATCTTGCTTGCTTTCCTACAGTGTGTGACTAACACTTGTGCATTTATTACCTGCATTAGTTACATTTACTAGGGAGCTTGCTACATTTAAAGAGCACTGCAAATGCCAGTTGTCAACTGGAATTAAACTTGCTCAAACTATTGATGTATATTATTGATACTTGACTTCACCATTTATTCTACTTCAATGGCAATAAAACATAATTTTATTAAACAGGAGGGAAGTAATATTTCATTTGTTTGTTTTAAATGTATTGTGACTGTGAGTTTGATGCTGTCACTGATTTGGCATCTAGAAGGGGGAAACAGTGTATATGGATGCGTGTTTTCATGAATAAAGAAAACAGACTGTATAATCAGCTAGCAGCATCAGCAGGAGCTTTCTCTACCCCACAGAGCAGGTTCAGGGTCACAAGTCAAAGCACCATGCACGCCTCCCAATACCTCCATCGGTAATCAAATGGTGATAGTCTCCGAAATATGCTTAGTTATGGGCAGAAGCAACTAACGTTCACCATGAATGGTCTGTAGACCACTTTGGAATTCACTAAGAGAAGAGAAGAACCCAAAGCCACAAAATTGTAATAGGTACTAATCAAGGTATTGCCATCCTGTAACGTTTAAATGCCACCCCCCCCCCTGCAATGAACCAAAATGGCTGTCTGCAACAGGGGTAATCACCACTATAGTGAGTGCACCCACCAGTATTTCCTATGGCACCTGCAAAAGGCCTTAATAAATATTCTTTCAAAAATACACACTGCATAAGCCCGTTTGCTCTTCCTGTTCAATTCCTGTTTGCACAGGCTCAGCCTCTCCTACACTGAACATGCCTCCTTAAACATATCCACATTTTATTGGATGGCAGGACTTAACAACCTCCCTCCCATTCTGAACATAGGAAACAGGTAAGTAGCTTCTCTCTGTGAGCAAGCACGGTGACGGTTGATGTAGGTACTTTTTTCCTCCAGTGATGGGGCAGCATGTCACCCATTTTATTGTCCTACCTTTTTCTGCTCTTGTATTCATTCATTCATTCATTCATTCATTCATTTTATTACTAAACTTATATCCTGCCCTTCCTCCCTAAGCCTTATGGGGCAGCCATTTTGTATTATGCTCCATCCCCTGTGACAGCTATTTTGGGTTATGCCACACGCCCACAGCAACCATTTTGTGACTGGTACCTACAGCACTCTCTCAATATTCCAGATGAGTCCACAGACCCAAAGACTGCCAATGCATGATCTACAATTTACCACAGTGGCTGGTTGGACACTGTGAGAACAGGATGCTGGACTAGATGGGCCAGTGGCTTGATTCAGCAGGCTCTTATGACATTCTTATGTGTAGCAAACTTCTTCCTACAGACACATATGATATTTGCAGTGTGTTTTGGGGACTGGAGCACAGTCTGATTTCCCCCCCTAAACTTGTCTAAGTTAAAGTATTGGGTTACTTACTATAAGGTATAGTGAGAAAAAGTGGTTACAACGCTACATTACTGTACTCATGCCTTGCAAATAAGGTGCTGGGTCCAAACAGCTAATGACATAGGCCTTTGTGTAAGAAAGATCTTGCATCTGCTTTTAACATAACATGGCACATGCCAGACTAGTGAGAAATCATAGAATCACAGATCTGTAAAGTTGGAAAGGACCTCAAGGGTCATCTAGTCCAACCCCCTGCAATGCAGGAATCTCAACTAGATCATACATGCCATCCTGGGTTCCTTTGGAAGGAAGGATGGGATAAAATTCAATAAAAATAAAATAAATTTTAAAATTGTGTCTGACCTTTCAGACAGGATAAAGACATGTTCCTTTCACTGCTGCTGTTGCTCTTTTCACTTGAAAAGCCTGGAATGTAACACACCAAAACTATCCCTTATAGTTAATATTACTTATTTTAGTTCTGAAAGCAAGATAAATAAGATTGAGGGATATACCACCACATATTCATTCATTCATTCATTCATTCATTCATTCAGGCCAGGATCCAGAAACTATATAAGCTCATGAAAGCCCTGTGGATCCTAAGGATTTTCTTCTTCTGAAGTGTGCTGCATATCAATGGGAGGAGAGGGTCTTGTCAGTTGTGATGCCACTTTTAGGAAAACCTCTCCCCAGGAATGCTCACCTAGCATTTGCATTCATGTATTCAACAGCGCAATCCTTTCAGAAGTAGGGCTCATTGAATTCAATGAGACTTTCTCCCAAGTCACTGTGCATAGGATTGTAGCCCATTGTTTTTCATTGCCTAGACTTTTTTAAACATCTGGCATATTATTTTTGCCGTGATTTTTCTTTTATGCTCTTTTACCGTTTGATAGGTTATTGAAAACCAACCTGGAAATTTCTGAACTGAAGGGTGGTATATAAATATTTTTACTCAGCTAGATAAACAAATAGGTACTCAAGGCAGCTTACAGAAATTAAAAAATCAATCATAATGCAATAAATAAGCCATCTAATACAATATTAAAAAACAGCCGTCTAAAATCAGAATAAAACTGCAACAGTGGTAAGAATCACACCGTGTTAAAAGTACAGCTGAACATGACAGACTTCACCTGGTGAATAAAAGATACTGAGAAAGGACAATAAGAACAGCTATCTACTATTAAAGGCGCTATACATGCCAAACTGCTCATCTCAATATAAAATCAAATGGAAAAACAAATTTACAAAAGGTCACTGTAGCACAAGCTCTAGATTAGAGCTAGACAATGAGACTTGCTGACGGTTAGGGAACTGAGTGCTAGGAATATAAAACCAATAAAGCCATGTAGCAACCAAAACTGTTTCAAGGTTCCCAAAAGAATAAGGTGCCAAGCCAAATCGTATATAAAGGGCCGTTAAAATCAAAGGGCAACCCCCTGAATTACAGGAGGCATTAATCCTCTCACCAAACTTCGCAACTAACTCATACAATGGCGAGGAAGTGATCCAGCGCCGTTATTTGGCCCATGGACACTTTCATTGTTTCTAATAAAATTCTTGTTGAATTAATTACACACAATAAAAAGTGACATAGAAAATAGTGCTTATGCAATGAATTAATGTGCCAAGCTGCGTTTGGCGCTGGCCCTTTCCTCAAGTCTCTTCTCATTTATTTACTTCGGGTACAGGAAGCAGGGAGTGTGGGGAATGTGCTGACAAGCAAAGGATCTTTTTTTAAAGAAAAAAGAACCTCGCCCATCTTATTCAGGGAAATCGAATCTTCACACAATGCTATTGTCAACAGTGGATCTTATTCAAGCATCACAATTCTGTCTGTCTACTCAAAAGTCAGTCCCATTGAGTTCATTGGGGTTTATGTCCAAGTTTATGTATGCAGCACAGATGCCCAATATTGCAGGACTTACTTCTGAGTAGGCAGGCACAGAACCAAGTTGCACACGATATTCAGTATGTTACAGCTTCTGAAGGCTACTAAATGCAACAGACTGTTCAGAAAGAAAAACTGACACTAGAATCTGATACATGACTGCTCAGAAATAAGCTCCACTGAGTCCAAGGGGCCTCACTCATAGGCAGGTGAGCATCAGATTGCAGCCTGTCAGTTGCCTTGTAAGTTTCATAATCAGAATAAATATTAGCTCCTGCAAGGCAATGTGATATATGGACTGGGTATGGGGAGACCCAGCTTCAAATCCCTAATCATCTCAGTGGGGGGCCTTGAGCCAATCACTATTATCCACCTTCATCTACCTTCTAGGGTTGTTGTGTAGATAACAAAATGGGCAGCGGGAGAATCATACGTCACCTCAAGCTTCTTGAGATACCAATGTAACTAATGGGGGTTTTTTTCAGAGAAAAGACCTGTGATCTGCTTCCTTTCAGAAGTCAAGTTCTTATGGAAACCACTGTGAGTGTTTAACAGTAGCCAAAAGCCTTTTGCTTTGCATTGTCCTGCACTTTCATGCTGTTGTATTTCCCCCTTCCTTTGAAGCAGAAAGAGTGACAGCAAACTGTCCCTCTTTGAAAATTATGTCTTGCGGCAATTTAAAACAAACCCAGTGTACAGTACACTTTCAGTACATTCACTGCGTAGGGCAAACAGGCCTCACTAGGCTTCCAGTGGTCAAGGAGCAGGAGTTCATATGTGCTGCCCTCTGGTGGTCCTTTTACTCTTTCCTCTCAACCAGCTCAGTTCTTACCCAAATATTGTTATAATGTAAACAGTCAGCTGGAATACACAAAACCTTTTGGGTATTCTAAATGTGGTATACCAGTTTGTATACCACATTTTGAATACAAAATGTATGTGCATTCCAGCTGTATATGTCTGGTTATATTGACAGTATATTTCAAAATGTGAACTGTGGCATGAAAATCTTGAAATCCCGAATTCACACTTCCACAGTTCAATTCAGGAACTGTGGTTTGAAACTGCAAGAACTAGACTTAGGAAAACATTTTAAAACCAGCTCTTCTTGTTGCTAGTGTTGAATGTTAAAATATTCCTGAAAAGAAAGCCATTTTATCTGATAAATATTTATAAATATTGATATAGGGTTGTGCCCAGCATTGTAGGTGGAAAGATCTTGCACCGCTTATGCAAATACAAGTAACTCACAACTTACACACATTTAACTTGTGCACATTCAACTTTACATGCTTTGCAAAATAAAATAAAATGGGAGCAGAAATTGGGTGGGCATCTGGGGGGAAAGGCTTCAGAAATCCCACCTGCCATTGAACCCAATGTGCTCTGACTTTACACAATTTTGGCTTTAGCTTGCACACAGCAGCCAATAAACTGGAGCAGGATGGAGGAAAGCTGAATACAATGATATCACATCATACATTTCTTAAGGAGGCAGATGTGGAAAAAAAGGTTAGCAGCTGCTACCCATCCAGACTGTAACATCGACTTCAGCGCTTAGCATCACTGGATCTAAATCATTTGGATTTTACATCTTTTAGGCCCACATATGAGTTTCAAGCATCTTGGCTTAATATTCTATTCCAGTATTTTTTAATGCATAATTTTTCCACACTGGCATTAGCTTGTACATACACAACACATTTTTGTTTTCTAATACTGTCAGTACAGAGCTACCTTTATCACCATTTTCTCCAAGGCTAACAAACACTTTCTCTCAAATCCTCAAGGTGTTGTCCAAGGCACGTGTCTAAAAAAGGACATGCTCTTGCCACACTGGAGATGACTATTACTCATTTACTCGTTTCTTCCTATTTTTAGTTGGTTGTTACTTTACACCCCCTTTTTAAAGATTAGTACTCTCTTTTTAAAAATGTTCACCCCTTCATCTGCGAAGATGTCACCACAGTCACAGCAACCATGTCCCCACACACTCAACCTCTAAAGGTTTTTTGAAATAACAATTTTCCTTGTCTTTCTCCAACTTTCCCTTTTCCCCATCTGGGCTTTCGTGGTTCATTGATTTACTACAGGAAGGGAAAACATGGTTGCACTCAGGTCTTGGTTGCCCGCTCCCACAGGCAGCTGGATGGCCACTGTGACAATAAGGATGCTGGACTAGATGGGCCATTGGCCTGATCCAGCAGGCTCTTTTTATGTTCTTACATTTTTGCTTGGTGAATGATAGCCGAATGTGTTAAAGGGTTCTTTTAAATAAATGTACTTATATATTGGGAGGAAGAAGCTTTGATTTAACTGCTGAAGGCTCTGTTGAAGGGATGGAAATGAGGTTGGAAAATTAAAGAGGTATGAAAAACATACATATGGCAACTTTTTTTAAAAAAACTAAATGCTATTGGTTGAGCAGTATGTATTGATTTAAAAACAAACAAACACGGAAATTTGGTTTGAAAAGTGTTCAAAGACCACCAAGATTAGAGTGATATGGCTGTATACCCACAATATATTTAAAGCACATTTCAAATACATTTAAAACAAATGGCTTTCCCTAAAGTATCTTGGGACACATGATTTACCCCTCAAAGAGCTACAATTCCCAGAACCTTTAAAAAACGGCAGTTCCAAGGATTCTTGGGGGAAGTCGTGGGCTTTAAATTGTGTTGTAAATGTATGGGATGTATGTAACCTATATACCACATATCATTTGAGGAAAATAGATACTTTACCTATAAAATTCATCAGTGGCTACTAGTAACTATGGCTACAAGCTATCCTCAAATATCAGAAGGAATATGCCTCTAGATATTGCTGAAGATCAGAAGTGCTATTTCCTTCAATAGTGGGCTTCCCAAGCATCTGGTTGGTCACTGTGAGAACAAAATGAGAGACTGGATAAACCTTTGATTTGATCAGGCAGGGCTCTTTTTATCTTCTTAAGTAGTTGAACAAAATGGCAATCTGCACAATGCCAGCCAAAGGATCCTGGATAACTGTACTGCTCAGATATAAATATTCTATCCGCTAAACAATCACTGCTTGGACTGATATTTTACTCTGTTGCCAAAATAATTTTAGCTCAGCTGCATGCTATGGTAGTACTTGCCAGTGCTAGACATCAGGCACACATGAAAGTTCCTTATTCTCCTTCACCAGTACACTTTCTTAATGAATAACTGATAAACTGCCACTGTGCATTTGCTTCATTATAAACACAATCACAAAGGACAGTTTTAACATTCCTCCAATGAATGGCAAAGCGTTTATAATAATTCCTTTCTCTGGATATTCTCTGGAGATGAGCTTTGCAAAGAAGATTTCCAGGATGAAAATGGGCTGATTTCATAGATCCCATTCCTGACCTATATGTTTTTACTTGCCTGAAGTAAATGCCAATACTTACAAGAGTGCTGAAAGATAGTAAGCGAGTTATAAAATACTTCGAGTGAGCTTCAAACTGCACATTATTCAACAAGTTTAGGTGACCCATGGAATGGCCAAGCATATGCTTTGTAAAAAAATCCAGATTCAATCCCTGGTATCCCCAAACAGTGCTAGGAAAGACTAGAGAGCTGCATGTCAGTGTAGATCAAGGGAAGCCCTCCAAAATGATGGACTACAACTCCCATCATCCCCAGCAGGCAGTAGGATAGTGACATAGTCCCACAATATCTGGATCCCACATTGACTTAGGAATAGCTTGTGGCAATTTTTGAATGCAGGTTAGTTGTTCTGGAGGAGAGCTAAGGTATGGAACCATTTGTTAGGCTAGAGGCAGCACACCATCACAATATTAGTTTAATCCTATGCATGTTTACTTGGAAGTAAGTCCCTCTGTGTTGAGTAGGGCTTATTCCCCAAGACCTATATCTAGGATTGAGAGTAATCTCACTGAACTTGATGGCACTTCTGAGTAGGCATGCAAAGGATTGCATTGTTAAGTGTTGTTACATATTTTTTTCTGTTTCGTATTTCACTTGGTTTTCAGGCAGAAGCCTAACAAGGTCCCTTTATTGTCAGTGGTGGCACCAGAAAAAGGGGGACCCAAAATGGGCAAAATATATTTCTAGGTGGGTGAGTTGCATCCCACATGTTAAGATATCTGAAGGAACATGTTAATGACAAGAGTCCAGCAAGGTGCACACGCGCGCGCACACACACACACACACACACACACACACACACACTCCCAGCACCAGAAACAAAGGATGTCCATAACCATACAGAAATCATTAAAATCATGTATGCACAGAAAAACCTTCACCACTGATGAATAGGGGGCATCCAGACAGGGACTTAATAATGTAAACAGGTCACTGGCAACACACATTTTAAAAAAATAAATTATCATATTTCTCCCTAAAGTAGTAAATCCAGATTAAAGATCGGGGGGCTGTGGACTAGAATTTTGATGCCAATGGTGTAGTCTGGGTGCTTTTTAAAAAATGAATGAAAAATACTAGTCCCGCAATAAACACCCACCTGGAAGTACCCAAAGTCAAGTATTGCTAGACCACATAGCCAATAAAGATTTGCGACAGGAATACAAAGTGTCCTTCCAGACTGGTGTTTTATGGCATGTATATTCCAATTCATGAATGAATGAATGAATGACTCTTTATTTGCATCAGCCATCAGCCATAGCAATAAAACAACAATACGATATACAAAGAATAGAAATAAAAAGTCAATTATATAAAATACATTTTAGGGTTTCGAATCAATAGTCAAATAGTGGATCTTATTCTAATTGCCCCAGCTAATTGCCCCAGCTAAAAATCTTGCAACCTTTTGATGGCCCCTGCTCATCTTGATCTGCCAAGAGGAAAGACACTGTGGCAGTGGTTGGGCGACCCGGAATGGACAATAAAAGAGGGGTGATAACCTCATTCCTTAAGTCTTTATAAAGAGTGCAAGCCAGAAGGGCATGGGCCACCAATTCGGTACTGCCATCTCCACAGGGACATAAGCGTTTTTCGTGTGAAATCTGTTGGAATCGTCTCCTGTACAGCCGAGGGAAAATACATTCAATCTTGCAAGAGTAAAAGCGTGTCTATATTTTAGAATTTCTAGGTTTTGCAGATAGGGTGTCAGAGAGCTGAAATGGGAAGTTGGAAAATAGTCATACCATTGGCAAAATTTCCTTATTGTGGCCAAGTTGTTCTGACGCTTGATATCATTTAGGCACTGAAAAATTAGACTGTTTGCTTTACTAAAACCCAAAGTGAGTAGCTGTTGTGGTGATAAACCACAAGAGTGAAGTCTTTAATAGACAATTTTACTCCCGGAACTCTTGTGACAATCTTGCAGCACTAGGGATATTAGATCAGGGGGATTTGAGTTTAGGCGAAGCCAATAGTTAAGTGTCCGACGCCAGATCCGAAATTCTACCAAGAGAAGATTAACCTCTAGGCACAATGATGTGTTTGGGACACAGGGTGGTACAGAGAAAATTTGTCTTAAGAACTTTGATTGCACAGCTTCCGTAGATCCAAGGTGAATGCCTGTCCAAATCTGAGCCCCATATAATAACTGTGCTAGGGGTTTAGCTTGGAACACTTCCAGGACTGATGGTATAATTCCAATACATTGTTTTAACACAGTAACAGTGCATTGGTGGAGGATTTATTCTGCTTTGGTTTGTTCTGTGATGCTTCCCCAATGCAATTACATGGCTATTGTCTGGAGGAGCTGCAGTGCAGTAAAAGTGTTACAAAAATAAACCAAAACATTTGTTGTATAAGAAGCTATGGGATTTCAAGGTTGATGTAGGGTGAAGGAAAAATTGTGGTGTTTCAAAAATGAGGTTATGGAAAGGGGGCAGGCAGAGAACTTTTGGCAGGCTTTCAGAGACAATTTGAAAGAGAGGTACATGGATGATACTTGGGATGCCTTAGAACGCAATGCTGCATTCCTGTAAAAAGCAAGGCCCTCTTGAGTTATGAATGCTGGAAACTCCTTCAAGCATGGACTCAGGTGTAAATGTGTGCAAATAAACCATATTTCATATTGACACTACAGTCTCCATTGTGCCTTGTTCCCAAAGGAAACACAAACTATGGTTAAGTGCCAAGACCCCTGGAATCTTGTGCACCACTAGGCTGCAGTGGCTAGTAACAATTCTAATAGTAATGCCTCTAACCTGGCCCTGTAGCAAATTGGCAACCAGTGCTGATCTCTGAGCACAGGTGTTATATGCTAACAAGGCCATACTCCTGTCAAAAATCATGCTGCAGCATTCTGCACTAACTGCAGCTTCTGGATCAAGTGTAAGGGAAGTCCCACATAGAGCAGTAATCCAGTTCCAAATAACCAACATATGAACTACTGTTACGGGATATGCACTCATTGGAAATGAAGCAGAGCCCCAAACCTTTTGAATGTGTATTGAAAGCATGATCACACGTGACAGCTCTGATAGAATCATGAGCACAAATCATCATGAATGTTCAATAAAAAGGACATCCCAAGGGGCCCCAAGACAATCAGAACCTTCTGGTCAGACTCTGTTATGTGGCAAGTCTAGGCACTGGGTCTCTTTCCTCCCAGTTCAATGCAGTTCTTCTTTAATATAAGGGACAAAGATTATATTAGGAACTTTACGCTGTCTTTTTCATTACTTGTGTCTCTGTGATTTCCTTCTAATGCTAAGCCTCAAATGTATATAGCTTTTCACCGCCAATTCTCTGTGCCTTTGAAAAAAAGTTAAAACAAAACAAAAGCAAAATAAAAGTGAAAGACTTTTCATCATTCATTAACCAGAGTTGGAAGTGTCAAGAAACAAAGTTCTTCTTGCAATCCGTAACATGGAGTGAACTTGTTTTTACAGAGTGAGGTGATACTCATTTGAGACATGCCTGTTCTGCCCCTGCATAATCAGAATATAAACTGCAGCTCTCCCCAGTAGCAGAGCCAAAATCTGATAAACTGATTGGGCAAAGAGCAAATCCGTCTGGGCAGCACTAGAAAAGATTTTAAGCAGATGTACTTTCCTATCAATGCTTGCATGAAAAGCAGTAAAAAAAAAAAAGGCACTACTCGCTCTTTTTCAGCCTCCAGCCTCTCTCTACTGTTAAGTGTAAATACGCTTGCTTTCGATATGGTGATTATTGCAGAGCCATTTCCTCTTAGCACCTGCTTATTTTAGCACCAAAGATGCTGGCCGCATATTCACTTCAAGTGGTTTTTAACTCACTCCAGCAGCCTCAGTTAAGGAGAAATGGGACTTACTCAAGAAATGGGGCTTGCTCTTTGTTAGAAACATTGTTGGAAATTTAATTCCCCACCCCATTCATTTCACTCATATTTAGGTAAATCTAAATAGACACAGATTTTTACACTTCTCAGCGCATCATGGTCCTATGTAACATTTAGCTCATAACGAGAATGAAACGTCCATTTGCATAAAAGGCATTTTGTTTCCCCGCATATGGTATAACATTAGCAGCCAGCATATGTCTCTATCATTATCAACAAAGCAGTTACATTTACAGAACAAACACTGAATAAAGAATACTTATTTTCAATATGTCACTTCTTTCCAGCATGAATAAAAAATATCTAAAATGGATGCTTAAGGACAGATTCCTAATGAGCAACCAATAGGAGAGGCTAGCAGTGCAATCCTAACCATGTCCCCTCAAAGATAAGCAATACTGAGCACAAACCTACCATTAGGCTGAGTGATACAACCACTTCAGGCGGCAGGTGCGGGCGGGCAGAGAGGAGCAAATGACAGAACTACGGTATATGTGCGCCATGCTCTCCCTTTTCCCTTCCAAAACAAACCTGGCCTTCAGGTGCAGCAGAGGACACTGTCCCATTGCAAGTGATGAAGTAAGATTCACCTGCCAATATACTGTATTTTTCCATGTATAACACGCCCCCATGTATTTTTTCTGGACCACAACAAAAGGGGGGGGGGGGTTGCCCAGAGTTGTTGAGCTTCGTTTGGGGGAAGATTGCAGAGTTGCTGAGCTTTTTGGGGGGGCACCGCCAATCAGTCTACAGCCTGCCCAACAATGCAAATCGCATGCATCGCCACAGCCACCAATCGTCTCCATTCTCACCTCCAAAAGCACACTCATCACTATCACAGACGATTGCACGCACGCCTCACCACGGCCATAAATAGCCCGCCCAATTGCTGCAGCCAATCATCAGCAGGCATTTCCGCAGCAACCAATCACACGCCCTATCGCCACTGCCAATCTCCTGCTGGCTGCTGCCACCAATCCCCCCCCCCCCACCGCTATCCATGTATATGAAGACCCGCCATTTTTGAATATTATTTTTAAGGAAACAATATCTTCTTATACACAGAAAAATACGGTAATCAACTTTTTTATATGGAATGGGCAAGGAGCCATCTTGTCCTTTGCCTTGGGCACCAAAAAGCCTTGGGCTGGCCCTGGGTATATGATTGCAGCTCTGAACCCAGTTCTAAATTTATGCATATACATGTCCCATTAAAGTCTCAGTAGGATTTCCATGTAATTATATTTCTGATAGGGGAATTCACCCAAAGAATGCAGTGGCTACTATTGCTGGTTGATTTGATTTATTACTGTATGATTTTTTTAAAAAGAGTGAGTGGTTTACATAACCTAAACTGGAAAAATATATAAAATCACATGGGGTTGTGTTCAACTAAGTCATTTTCAGAGTAGACCCATTTAAATTAAAGAACCTAAGTTAGTCATGTCAATTAACTTCAGTGGGTTTACTCTGACTGAAACCCAGATACATGCCACAAAAGAAAATGGTGTTTGGGGAAGAGAAACATCTCTAGCTGGGCTTCTACCAATATAAAAATTAGTGTGACAGGACTACCCCTTCCTCCCTTCCTGCACTCCTCCCCCAAATCTGCTCTGGAGAGAGAAGATTTTGGTGGCATAGGCATCCTGCAGGGGAGGGTGAAATCCATTCTATCCATGTCATCCAGTCTGGCAGGCAAGACACTGTTTGATTTCCCCCACAGCATTTGCATCTATGGAAATTTTGGTCAATTTCCATTAAGGTGTGTACATGAAAAAGAAAAAAGCTACAAAATGGTAATTCTCTGAATAGGAGCATCACATTCTTCTCCAGGGCTTACCCAAGACATTTTGCAAAGCTGAAAATGGTTCCCTCTCTCCATCAGTCAAATTGCATAGTAACCAAAGAGTCCCACAAGCACCTCTTTCCTATCCATGACTGTCAAATACAGTAACAATAATAACAAATTAGATAGCTAACCTTTTGAAGCCTTTTTGTGACACCAGAGATCTGGCCCAGCTCACAGAAGTCCTCTTGAAAAATCCTTGATATGAGATCAAATGGTGGGGTGGGAGGGTTCATATATCTACCCAGGAATAATTTCAAAACCAGACCTACTGGGGAAACTCATCCCTTAGGGCCATTTCACATCTATCTCCTCAAGCATGGGAAAGTGTCACTTGTATTGTCATTGCATACCACTGCAAATGTGAATGAGGTTTTTGGTATTTCCATGAAAATATGTGCATTTGCTACAATAAACCAGCTATACATCATTTCCAAGCTTGAGGAAGCCTGTTAAAATGGCAGTGGCTACCATCCTACATACACCTATGGAGGAGCACACCACATTGAGCACAATAGGACTTGCTTCCCAGTAAGCATGTGCTCTACCCAATTGCTAAATATTCAGTCAACAATTGCTTACTGACCCAAAGAACCCAAGAACTAAAGGAATCACTCAGAATTGCATGTTGTCAACAACAGAAAACCAGCTAACATCCAGTAATTGTATAATACAGTAGTGCATTTTATTTGCATTCCAGGTCTGTGGGGCAATTCAAATGCACGGTGATTTATAGTGCGATTTTTCATGTTTTTCCAATGCTATTTTATCATTACTGGATCTTCAGCAATTACTTTATTATATGAAATGTATCCTTACAGTTATTTAGTCAAGGTCTATGTCCTAATAAGGGACGCGGGTGGCGCTGTGGGTTAAACCACAGAGTCTAGGACTTGCAGATCAGAAGGTTGGTGGTTCGAATCCCTGCAACGGGGTGAGCTCCCGTTGCTCGGTCCCTGCTCTTGCCAACCTAGCAGTTCGAAAGCACCCCAAAAAGTGCAAGTAGATAAATAGGTACCGCTCTGGCGGGAAGGTATAAGGCGTTTCCGTGCACTGCTCTGGTTCACCAGAAGCGGCTTAGTCATGCTGGCCGCATGACCCGGAAGCTGTACGCCGGCTCCTTCGGCCAATAAAGCGAGATGAGCGCCGCGACCCTAGAGTCGGCCACGACTGGACCTAATGGTCAGGGGTCCCTTTACCTTTACGTATGTCCTAGTATCCCTTTATGGAAGTGATTAAATATAAGCAATGTCAAAACCAGACACTCAACATTGAAGATAGCTGTATAACATGATAATGGCTGCTGCATCTTTATGAGACACTTGCAAAATAGTTTTGTTTTGTTTTTTAAGAAGAAATCAGTTTACCCCCTTCAAATATTGCCTGAGATACTTTTTGAAGAAAATTGGTTTACATAATGTTACAGTTAAGAGAAACTGAGATTTTCATAATCCACAGTTGGGGATCATCTTTATTAGGACCAGCCTAAATGTTTCAAAGTCATGTGCACACTTTTGAGTTCTTCAGAACTCTCTGAATGAAATGGTATGTAAATAGGGGGGAAGAAGGAGGGAAAAGAAATAAAGTGTTTTTAAAAAATAAAATACTCTTGTTCTTGTAGCTTTGATGGCTGCATTAAGCCCAAAGATGGAGATTGCAGTCTGGATTACAGAGCCATCAATGTATGCCTTCTCAAAAGTCAGTTTCACCAAGTCCAATGGACCTTACTCACAGAAAGGATACATTGCAATGGCTAACCTGTGTCCCAGCCAAGTTGTTTTTTTGTTTTGTTTGTATTGAGGGGGACTGGACCTCTAATTGTCCTTGCCAGCTTGGAAAATTTTTGTAAAGCAGAGCTGCTTACATGCTCTGCACAGCTCTCACTTTGGAATCTAGAATGATTGCTGTTGCAACATTTCACATATTGAAAAGCCTGCATGCCCGTATTGGAATCGGAATTCATTCTGAATCTGAAAGGCAATAGTAACAACAGAGGAGAAATGGAGCCTACTAGTTCTGGCCATAATGATATCACCATGCCTCTTCAGTTAAGTATGGTGTGTATGTGGACTCAATAAATTGTCTCAACTGCTATGTGCCATACCTTAGCATGGCCTTTGCTCCTCCTTGCTTTCATTAGTCCTTAGGTGGTGCAGTGGATTGGTGCGTCTTGTTGTTAATCAGAAGGCTGGTGGTTCAAGCCCGCCTAGAGTCCCTTCCAACTCTACAGTTCTATGATTCTATGATCTGCCTATAGGCATAAACAGGTCTCCACAGTAACAGGAGTAGAAGCGGCTCTGCTGTGAATATGGTGGGTGATTGTGTTATTTTGGACGAAAACCAACATTGCTGAATTACATTAACACTCAGACCTGCCAGTTCTGCTGTTTTACACGTGTTTTACCTCCCTGCCATATATTGTTCCCATCCAGAAGACATTGTTAATTTGGCAGTGTATGAATGATGACTGTTCATGGTTGAAATATGATTCTGATATAAGGTAAAGGTAAAGGTACCCCTGCCCGTATGGGCCAGTCTTGCCAGACTCTAGGGTTGTGCGCTCATCTCACTCTTCCGGGTCACGTGGCCAGCGTGACAAGCTGCATCTGGCGAGCCAGCGCAGCACACGGAACGCTGTTTACCTTCCCACTGGTAAGCGGTCCCTATTTATCTACTTGCACCTGGGGGTGCTTTCAAACTGCTAGGTTGGCAGGCGCTGGGACCGAACGACGGGAGCGCACCCCGCCGCGGGGATTCAAACCGCCGACCATGCGATCGGCAAGTCCTAGGCGCTGAGGTTTTACCCACAGCGCCACCCGCGTCCCATGATTCTGATATACCAGTTGTTTATTAAATAGTTTAGTACAACATTTGATTCAGAATATTTTTTTTCTAGTTTTCCTCCTCTAAAAACTAGGTGCCTCTTATGGTCGGTGGTAAATCCACATGGGGCTTTTATGTGACACCACCACCAATGAACAATTCAGAGAGGAACATCTGAGGTGTTAAAACAGAAGCCTCTGAGACCTTGGGTATACCGTAAATTTATTTTTCTGTACTTTCACAGGGATATTTGTTAACATCTCCTGATAACTGTACAAAACTTATAGGATATTGTAGGTAATTCTTTGGATACAGAGTTGAAGAAGTAATATCACAGTATTATGTAAACAACTCTGTTTCAAGAGAAGGAAAATGTTTGTACTAGCTATTGCTCTCACAAGGAAGATTTCAGATTTTGGAGAGGGAGAAAACCCACCAATAGTTACTGCCCTTCTTCTTCTTCATTATTTTTCCCATTCTCATAATTCTAAAACTCATCTCATGAAACAGAAAGTTTGAAGATTCAGGATAAAGGGAATTACTTCTCTACACAGAGCATAGCTAAATTAGGGAATTTGCTCCAAGAAGATGACAACCAACCTGGATGTATTTTTTAAAAGATTTATGGTGATAAGGCTACCAGAGGCTACTAGCTATGATGTTTTGTTATACCTCACTATGCCTATGCATATCAGCTGTTGGAAATCACAAGTGGGTATTATTTTTATTTATTAAATTTCTATACTGCCATCCACCCAAAGATCACAGGGCAGTTTACAATATAAAAACAAAAATAAGATAGTAACAAACAAACAAAATACCCCCCTCCACCCACCCACACAGTAGAGTGCTGTTGCACTCAAGTCCTGCTTACAGGATTTCTATAGGCATCTTATTAGCCACTGCAACAGGATGCTGAACTAAATGTTAGCTTCACCTGGGCCTGACCTTGAAATGTTAGCTTGATCTGGGCTCTTCTTATTTTCTGTTCATTCTAAGACTAAGTCATCAGGTAAAAAAAAAAATCTTATCACTATATCAGCACACTGGGACAAACTTCACCTGATGGAAGTTTGATTTTCTCAAGCTGCCATTAAAGGAATAGGAAACCTGCTAGAAAACAAGGACACTACAAAAGCCATCGGAATCTGGAATCAAATTTATCTTGCCTTCGAGGGGCATGAGAAAGCTTAGGGGAGCCTCTCCTTTTTTGTATCCAAAGAATATTCCAGCCTGAGTATTTGTCCTCTCTGTTTAGATGGTTAAAATGCTAATTCCCAGCTGCCGGCAGTGTGAAGATCTGTCCAAACAAAACACTCCAGGTGATGCAAGTCTAAAGTTTTCACACCAAGCACTGTTCTTTATCCAGGGAAGAAGGAGCCGCCTGCAACCAGAGTGACATTGACAAACTTCAGAGTACACAAAAGGGCTCCTTTGCAAGCAACGCCAAGCAATTTCAGAAGGAAAGCCAACAGTCTGAACCAGCAGCTCCCTGCTTCGCCCTGTTTTTCGTACATTCTGTCTGGGGGGGGGGGGGGACCCTTCTGGATAACAACACAGCCACAGTAATCCTGTCATTAGCAGCCACAGAACTGTCACATCAGTAACTCTCAAGTGGGTGTCAGCTACAGCCCTTTACTTCAGCTGCTTGCTTCATTGGGGAGAGTTTTCTTTGACTGCCAGCAAAGGGACCATGTACACTTGTCTGTCATTAATACATACAAGCTCTCCAGAGCACACATAAACAAAACAGTCATGTACCCTTTGCTAAATGGGTTGCATTTCTATTTTCTATTTTCTATTTCTTTTTGTAGCCAGCCCAAACGAAGCCTACGTGAAAAGCCCTGCATACAAAGCAGTGTGGGATAACTTGCTTGTAATCTGTCATGTACGATAGAGCAATTGCCACTCACTTCACTTACCCTATTCCAACACTGGGAAATAGATTATTTTTAGACATGCTTTGTACACAACCTAGCATTCAAACTGGGGACAACCTACACCCCAGTCTCCTGTGGATTATGATGAACATTTTTTAATATAATGGGGAAAGTCCTTCCTTCTTACTATATCATCTTTTGTGTCAATATTAGTGCAAAACAAGCAGAACTTGACTGTTCAGCATCACCAAGTGCTTTTTTATTCTCCACTGCAAAAACATTCTCAGTTGTGACACTTTTTTGATCGCTAGAAAGGATAAAAATGATCCACTGTGAGGTCTCTCACACACCTTGCACTGAGTTTTCTTTTTTATCAGTCATTGTTTCTCCGTGACAGTAGGATGTGTCCCATATCACATTATTTACCCGTTTCCCCATGAAAATTCTCACTGGAACAAAAAAACTATGTAAGTGTACATATGTAATATTATAACTGAAATCTGAAAAATAAATGATTGTTTATCTGACAGGAAACAGGATAAATGACAACTCTAGATGAAAGAATTTATAAATGTCTTAAGAAACAGAAGAGCAAGCCAAATGATTTATATTACATATGTCCCCATGAAGCAGAGATTTTGAAAGCATCCAAAGTGAACTTCTGCAAACAAAACATAAGCCTCTTAATGGGTTTATTCTACAGAAAATGTTGTTTTCTTCACTGGAATGCTGAGTGACATCTATAGCAATCCCATTTTCTCATCAACCCTGCTTGGCTTCTGCAGTTTCTTTTTGAAACGTTTAGGCTGCAATCAGGCACACCTCAAGGCTGCTTAAATGCCATCGGCTTCAATAGGATTTAGGAAGGTTGTATACCAGATTTGCAATGCTAAAAGAACTGAAACCTAATCCTCACATCTGCACACACACTAGTGCTCCCAAGCCTCTCTGTCCAAAGCGACTGCCCACATCATCTGAGAAGACAACCTCAAAATGTCAGTAGCAAAAACACAAAGTCCATATGTACATCTGTACACACCCTTGCACACACCAAAATAGACTATAGGATATTGCAGCCAACTGGGGTTTTTAACAGACCTACAACCAAGGAACTGTCTCCAGCTCTATAAGAGAATCTTTTGCACATGCCCTATTTTAGCCCAAGCAGGGCTGAGGAGATGGCCTGTTGCTCCAGCTGTCAGTTGGTAAAAGCCGGTGCAGAATTTTAAGCAGCAGTCATCCTTGGAATCAGATGCAGGGAAAAGGCTACATCAGGTGGTTCCTGGGGCAACTCTCCCATGAGAGCCTCTGGAAAGGCTTTCTGCAGACATGGTTCCTACCCTAGTCTTCCCCATTATCCAGGTCATCAGGGTCCAAAACCAGGTACATGTCATTTTTCAACAGCAGCCATATACCTATGGAGGCAGTCCTGTGATCTTCTCATTGGTGTATGGCAAATAGTACTTGTTGTAGAGTTTGTATTTGACCTAAAGGCTTATTTATACACTAGAGGAGGGCCACTTCTGACAAGCTTGAAAAATAAAATAAAGTCACAAGACCCCCAGTCCCTATACATCTGTTGTGACTTCTTTCTTTAAGGCTATTTCCCTCCACCATCTTAAATAAAATCTGTTGAACCTGCAGTAGAGGCTGCAAAGGTTTGTGTTGTGGTGGGACAACAACTTCTACCTACACAGACAAGTGATTTCAAGTTGTTGCAGGGTCAATATTCTGGGTCACTCACAGGTCACTTGTGTTTGCATATAACTCTTGCACTTTACTCACTCCTGCATAGCAAAACTAAAAACCCACTATGGTTTACATGATTTGTTATTCCCAGATGACAGAGAGGTGATCTTGCCACGGACGATTGACTGTCTTCACCTTCTGATTCACACTATGAAAATGTAAAGAAATCAGAGGCTGAAATTAGTCAATTTGTTGATTCCCTGGATAATCAATGGTGTAAACAGAACATTTCTAAAATAATATATCTCACTCATTAATAAATTCCATTTTTAATGTATTGATGTGTAGAACCCAATGCTCTCGTTAATTTTCTTAGAGCAAGTTAACTTTTTAATTGTATGGTAAGATCCACAAATTCCTACTAGGCCCTTAAATTGTACAACTACTTTGTTCAGATGTTACTGTAATTGCAAGAAACCAGGAACAAGGGAGATTTGAGCACATGCAATATACAGTGGTACCTTGGGTTACAGAAGCTTCTGGTTACAGACGCTTCAGGTTACAGACTCCGCTAACCCAGAAATAGTACCTCGGGTTAAGAACTTTATTTCAGGATGAGAACAGAAATCACGCGGCAGCAGCGCAGCGGGAGGCCCCATTAGCTAAAGTGGTACCCCAGGTTAAGAACAGTTTCAGGTTAAGAACTGACCTCCAGAACGAATTAAGTTATTAACCCAAGGTACCACTGTAATAATTAAGAATAAACAAGCCAAAATAGACATGACAGATAAAGCGTTTGCACATATAAATGCCCCATGTGTGCTATACCATACCATATAAAACACACATACAACGAAAGTCAGCCCATTCACATGTAGGAGCTCGCAGGGAAGCAGACCACATTCCTTGGATACTCAATCATCAGCTTGCTAACTGGGCAGCTGATCCAGGCTCCGCTTTTAGCGGAGGCTGAGACACTGTGCCAGCTGTCACCTGCCACATATCTAGATTTTTGGTAACCTTAGTGGATGTTTTATACTATGCATTTATTGATGTTATTGTTTATGAATGTATGGTTTTCTGTTCTTTAACCATCCAAGCCTTATGCATACATACACTCGTACTAACACATACACCACAAAGCCAAGTTAAGTATCAGAATAAGTACATATAGAATATATTATCATACAAAATGTTTGTAAATATTCCCTCACAAAAATAGGGCAATAGATTTATTATAAGCTATACGATCTTCAGATGCAGTTGATAGCTTTTCCATCTCTATAGCCTGTTTAACCAACTTGCTGGTTCCAGAGTTTTACTTAAAGGAAGGGCCTTACTAAAGATGATTCATATATTTTTATGTGTAACCTGTCCAGGAATCATTTTGACAAAGGGTGCACCTATCAGTTTATTAAGTAAGTAAGCAAGCAAGCAAGCAAGCAAGCACACACAAACCAGCTGTGCATTTTATATGAGATGGAGCAGACATCAGACTCATATGCAGGAAAGAGCCTTATTTTTGTCCACCTTATGAGTTTTGGCTCTATGAACTGCCTTTCTAGAACAGATGATGGCCTAGCCATGCCAGCAAAGTGTCTACCAAAGTGGCCAGGCAGATACCTCTGAATAAAAGTTCCCTAGCAGGACATGGCAGTGAGGGCCACCACCAGTTCTGCATCCATTGCACCTCATAACACTAACGTTCTTTTTAGCTCTCATCACTAACAGCTGTTGATACTTACTCCTTGCTATTAAAGTAATGTATGAACCAGTCCATAGTTCAACCTGTGAGCAAGGCTTGCCTCTTCTAGGTACTGACTGGATATTTATTATCTTGAAATCAGGCCTTTTATGAGTTGAAACATTCCAGAGCAAAAGTACTGGGCTGTCTTATTCAAAATACTTTTATTGTGTTCTCTCAGTAACAAACTGAGTGTATTCTCTGCGGAATGTAGCCAATAACATGCTGAACCCGTTGAAGTAAATTAGAACTTTGTTATGGCTTCACGAGAGACATGATTTTATCCATTAGTCCAAGTTCATTCTAACCCATTTTCTAAGGAGAGGTGTAGCAGTAGATTATTTATGTTCCTTAGGACAACTGAGAAGGAATTTAGCTGTGGATATGAATCATTTGCGGTCATAAAGAATAGATAGCTAATAAGAAGAATGTGGTGTAAAGATAAGGAAGCAAATTAGCAATGTAATTAGGAGATAATTAGAAGAGAGCCAGGGTGACCCAATAGATACAGAGCTGGACCTGGATTTAATCTCAGCTCTTCCATGTATTCACTGGATAGCTTTGTGTGTTCATTATCTCACAGTTTCTGCTCCCAATGGGCACAATATCAATATCAGCGACCTAACCACACAGGACTGTGAGTGGAAGCGATAAATAACGATGCCATATTGAGGGTCAAACAAGAGGTGAAGTGTCATGTCATGACCTCAAACAGAAGCATGTGCCTCAGCAAGGCAGTCCAGGGTTGCAGCACATTAGAGAGTTCCAAGCTGGCAGCTTACTCCAACAAAAGCTAGAGGCTGTCTGTGAGTTTATATAACTCTTTAGTCCAAACTACCCCTGTGGCTTCTTAAAGGGACTGGCCTGGAGGCAAACAGGTTGTGCCTCTCATGGCTTCCTGCTCAGCTTTGGGCAGATATGGAGCAGGAGATCCTTGAATGCTCCAAGGAATTGGGCTTGGGGCGGTGATGGCTGTGAAGGCCCTGAGTCAGTAGAAACCATATAAAGTTAAAAACAGACAACAATTAATCAAAGTCACTCTCAGTAACCAAACGGTGGGGAAATAACTGTTTTCAACTCCCCCCCCCCCCATGCCTTATAGCTGTGTGTGTGAGAGAGAGAGATTTGAGGGAGTTGTGGCAGGAAAGGAGAGATAAACCCTCTCATTGCACTGCAATTTTGATAACAATCACACACAGATCCCGATGACTGCAATTAATTTAAGAGAAACGAGAGTTATGGTTGCAAGCTACACATTAAACCAGCCTTCCCTCCAGATGTTTCAGACTATGATGCCCATCAGTTTGAGACAGCTTGACCAATGGTCAGGGATGATGAGAGCTGTGATCCAAAATGTCTGGAGGCAATGAGGGTAGTTCATGAATAGCTAACCTGTGGCCCTCCATATGTTGGACTTGCAGCTCCATCATCCCTGATCACTGGACACAATGAATGGCTCCGATGGGAGTTTGCAGGGGGCTGATCAAAGTAGTAGTTCACTTTTGCCATGCTCAGGAGGGCACTGTAACAACCACAGCACAAGCACTCTTGGTGCCACCACCCTTACATATTTCAGCTTTTTATGATCGGGGTCTAAATATAGTAACCTTTTGCCTATTTTATTAACCTGAAAGCTGTGATCCTACTGAGACTGTAATGTGTAAAAAGCCTATTGAAGTTTACTGGTAAGAACATGGCCTGATTTCACACAGGCTCTGTGCAGCAAAGCCTTTTTACGTGAAGCATTAGCTAATATTCAAATATTAACGTTAATGCACCAAAACAAGGCTTAATTTCTGCCAAAAGCCATAGTGTTGTTTTAGCTAATAAGTGAGATATTTCTTGTTTGATTGAAACAGTAGATGGAATGGGTATGCATTAGCATATCACCTAAGAATTGACATAATGAGCAAAGAAGTATGTTTTCTGTTCTCCTTCCCAGGCTGCAGAGTACTCACTAAAGCAAATATTCAGCTAGAGTTTAATTTCTCTCTGAAGAAAATAAGAGGTTATAAACAATTAGGGGGGGGAAATAGTGGTAATTACTGGCATTAATTTAAATACTTTGCTACTAACATTTATTCCTGTGAATGTGCTTCAGATTTACATGATAAGAGGAAAGAAATTACCTTTTTTATTTCTCAGTTCTTTGTTTTTATATATGGATTTGTTTGAGCAATTCACACGGGAGATTAGTCTACTTCAGAGACAAAGGGCCTAATTCTAGACTCCTTTTTCAAGGAGTGTCTTGCTAGAGAGTCACTTTGCCACATAATCCCTCCCAAGAGCTGCATCTTGAAAACTTTCATGCCATATACACCAAGGGTGAGATAGAACTCAGGCTTGCAGGATCTATTTTGATTTTCATTAAAACCCCAAGATTTACCAACCAGATGCAAAAGTCATGCACTTAAAGAATTCTAAGTCCAGAATGTGTGAATGATGCTACCCTATAAAAGTGCCTTTGCAGACACATCCAAATTAGCCAACAGTTCTCATGAGAGCTCTGCTCACCAAAGGCTGATGATCTGCTCCATCACCAATATTCTCCACTGCCATTGGGACATGTTGCCTGCGGCTGGGCTCTCTCTTAGAACATCAGGTCTTCTTGTCCTTCCTTTACCTCTTCTCTTCCCAAACTCAGAAGCACCTATACTGAGGCAGCACTGGGAAGATAATCACTGGGAAGATAACCACCTGCTGCAGCTAAACTATCACTACTATAAGTAATAACTACCAACAGCTGCCACATGGCAAGACATGTTCTGCCACGAATAGCTCAGCCTCTTTTTTTCTAATAGTAAAGCTAGGCACAGAAAACTATGTCTTTATCACACTGAAACCCCAGAATTTATTACCATCCAAGTACTACGGCCCATGAAATTGCTTTTCAGGTTACACTCATTATGTTCCATTTTCAATCTGTAACCTCATAGATTTGTGTAAAAGGGAACACAAACTATTTCCCAGGACAATTTAACAGGCAAACTGATCCCTATCAGCACAAAGTGAGATGGTAATGCTTTGATGCCATAACCACGAAAGCAGAACTAACTTTTAGAGTGGATGCTGAGCTATCAAGGGGAGGGTTCATGTTTTCAAGCTGCAGTGACAAGCCAAATTAAGTTGTATTTTAAAATACTCTGGCCTGGCCAGATATCCATTAATTTAAGGGGTCACACAAATTGAAACTCCCTCGTTCCAGAATGTCACAAGAGGCAGAATACAATGGATGATAGACGGTAATGCTACTGGTAGCACAACAGAGAACTTTTCATTTCACAATACCATGTGGGGCACCCTTTACACCTGATGCTCAGTATAACTGAAAGGGCAGCACAAACCTTATAAATCATCGTCTTCCTTCTCAATGAAGTGCTGTTCTTCCTGTTGCTGATGCTGGCAATGTCACCAGCTAGCATTATTACAGGAAATGTTGTTTGTCATTTTGTGTGTCATTTATTCTGATACACAATGTACAGTTAAAACACAATATGTAGCACATTGCTGCATGGTGCATACAAAGGGACTGATATTCAACCAGTTAAAGAAAAGCTCAGTAGAAATCAGTGTGCAAAACTTCAGTAGCTTCCATTTATTTAAAGCATTAAATTATTGGAATTATAATGGAAAAAGAGCATTGTGCAAATGACAAAACTACTGTCACTAGAAGACACTGCCCAGACCCTTGACAGAATCAAATTGAGGCCTCTTTTTTCCGAAAAAAGTGTAATGTACTTTGTGGTAATCTTTACTCCTGAGCAATTGTGAGCTGTGTCAAGTTGCCACTGCTTTGATTGCCAAAATTCTGGCACCAAGATTTAACCATGAAATAGCAGCATAAAGAATTCAGCAGATGCTCGGAGGCAGTCAAATCTTGATGCCAGAATTTCCACCAGGGAAAAGCAGCATATAAAACTAAAACAATGGAAAAGCAAAATATAAAATATAAAAACTCAACTCAACCTACTCCCAAAGGAGCAAAAGTATTTACAGTAGAACTTCAACAGTACTTACAACCGCCTCCACTCGCGGATGTTCCAAGTTGCGACCATGTGGGAAACCCGCCGGTTACTTCTGGGTTTGCCACCGTTCGCACATGCGAAGGAGTAGCGATCTCTGTTTGCGCACGTGCAGAAGCAGGAAATCGCCGCCCACACCTGCGCACAACGGCGCCTCTCCCAGCAACCTGTTTCGCCATAAGAACGGGCCTCCGGAACAGATTGTGGTCGTGAATAGAGGTTCCACTGTATAAGAAAATATCTAAGAACGAAATACATTTGGATCCACCCACTTTTGCCTCTTGCCCAGCCTCCCCACACACCCGGAAAAGATGGTCCCCAAAATGAATGTAGTGGAGAAAAGTTTCCCCACTGATGTAAAGTCAAAGTAGTTTGACTGCCTTTTTTTTGTTTTGTTTTGTTTTGTTTTGTTTTGTTTTTTTGTTTTTTTGAAGTGGGGGGCATTCAAACTACTTTACATTAAAGGTAATGTCATGCTTGTCCATAGCGATGTTATGCTTGCCCAGAGTGTAAATCACACTAAATACATTGTTAGGACTTACTTATATTACCTGCATAAGGTAGGTTTTGCATGCTTCCAACAATGACCAGGTGTTGTTCCCACATTAGCTCCAGATGCTGCATTTGGTGCAGAATGCAACAGCAAGGCTTCTAACTGCAGCAGCCTTCCACCAGCATATAAAGCCTTTGCTGATGGAGCTGTATGGTTTCGCTGCTGGTATACACTACACTTTACTTGGTCTTAGCCAAAAGGCTTTACAGTATGGAAGTCTTTCAACATTGCCCATTGCACCACCTACATCTAACAGGCAGTGGATGCAATCAAGGCTGAAACAGTGAGTGCATGCTGGCAGAACTTGTGGAAGGAATGTGTACACGATTTCAAGGGATTTCCAAGCATTGCCACTGAGGTGGAAGACATTGTGCAAATGTCTAGGTGGATGGTGATGGCTTTGCTGGCCTCATCCAGGAAGAAGTGGAATCACTAAATGAGGGTCCACAGGCATTGACTGTCGAAGAGCTGGAGGAACTAATCAGATCAAGCTCAGAATGTGAGCATGAGGATGGCAAGCATGAGCCAGCAAGCTGGAACCTGCAGAAATTTTATCAACTCTTCCAAGTAATAAAGAAGGCAAATGATCTAATTGCATAATTTGACCCAACCACGGAACACTGCTTCAAGATCATCCATGGAATTACAGACACTCTGAGACCATGCAAGGAAATTTTTGATAAGCTCAAGAGACAATAGCAACAGTTGACCCAATCACCATGTTCCTCACAAAGGAACCACCACCAGTAGCAGCAGCAACACATGTGCCCAGGCAACCCACCTCTGGATCTGAACCAGTCAAGAATTTCTTTTGGCTACCAATCAACCCCTGTGGTCCTCATATCTTCTGTATTAGCATCCAGTGAGAGAGAGGAGGAGAAAGCCTAAGAGGAAGACTGGAAGCCTCATTTGCCCCACACAGTGCAGTGTTTAAATATTTAAAAATCCAGTGTTTTTTCCAGTTTTCTAAAGGGTGTTCTGGCTTTACACAGCAAGCCTTCCCAGGGGCTTGATCCCAGCAATGCATACTGTTGATTTATGTGAATTGCAGGACTGAATGTTAATAATCTTTTATTGTATATTAATGTTTAGAATTACTGTACATAACTTACATTTTCTGGATATAAAGCAATTATTTATTTCTATTTTTGAAAATACTACCCAAAGCTATTATACATTCTCTTCAAATTAGAAGGAGGGCAAGCTTTCTGTGAAGGTCATATCAGAAAACAGCAGCTATGTATAACATGGTCACAGAAAAGGAATGCCAAACCAGAGAGAGCACAGCACGACAAATGATGTGCAGGAGAAAATACAGGAGGGCTAACCATTTTGAGAGAGCAGTGAAGTAGAATACTAATTTTAGAACAAAACTCAAAACCAAAGCCAAGATCCTGTCATTAAAAGAACTGTGCATGTCGCAGAACAAAACATTAAGACGTAGAAGAATCAGCTAGCTTGGGGTGCATCCACATATATGTTAATTCAAAAGCCAAGCTACTATAGAAGTGTACTCACTGCCAATGTAGATTCAAAAAGTTATCTGAAGAACTCAGCTCAGTTCCATATGTTTCCACACATTTGGGGAAGAAACTGTACACTACTGATTGGTTTAAACAATGCTGTCAAAATAATAATATTAAATGATTCTGCTGTTTAAAAGGTGGGAGGGGAGAATGGGTATTTACAGTGCAATCCTAACCATGTTTACTTAGAAGTAAGCCCCAATGAATTCAGTATGCAGCCTTGGAGATTTAGTTTGGAAATATAATGTGACCTGCATACTGTACTGTGCACATATTGGGGTGTCAATAGTGCTTCTGAATCAACAAATTGGCCCTCCACGTGAAACTAACTGGGAGGGCTAGAGTTAGTAAAAATGCAAGGTGAACACTGAGTATTTTCTATTCTTGATGAAGAGGCAATGGTCAAACGGGGAACGATCGTCACTCATGCATAGAGCATCTACTTTGCATGCAGGTAGCAGATTCAGTCCAGAGCATCTCCTGTTAGGGCTGGAAATGTCCTCTGCATGAAAACTTGGAGAGCTGCTATCAGACAGTGCTGACAGTACTGAGGTATGACCCAGCTCGATATAAAGCAGCTTCCTATGTGCCTAATATATGACAGAAGGGCTCACTCATTTTGCCTGGATGAAATTAGTGATTGAGGACCAGACTGCATATTGTGCCAAGAAGCCAGTGATTTCAATTTTTGAATACTTAATGCAGTGCAGTGAGTCTGTTAATTTGCTTCGGAGAGCATCAAGAGTATGTGAACATCTAACCATTCCTCTTCTTCCACGTTACCCAATCTCTCTCTCTCTCAGTACACACACAGAGAGAGAGGTTACTATTTGCTCTGTGTTTTGAAAAACATATTTGCCTGTATTTTCCCCTGGCACAGCAAACAGCACTTGATGAGGTTATCTATATCTGAAAAACGGCGTGAGAAAATGATTAGAACACCCCCATACCACTCCTCCAAGCAAATTTGCAACACCACCTTGCCATGAGTGTACCAACTGCTTCACTTTCCCTGTGAATGGAAGCACATATTGTAGCCATCCTCCTTACAAAGCAGGTATACAACAAGTCTGGAATCCCAGTAAAGTTTTGGAGGTCCATTACTGTGTGCAGTTATTGTCTGTTTGCATTTCTTAGCACAGAAAGTATTGATCTGAGGGGTAGAGGTCTTTCCTGTTCTACTTAATTCAAGAGGGTTCTGGAAGCTTCTCTGTGTGAAAGAAACAAGCAGAAGGTTCATGACGTTTGGGTTATTGCTTCAGAGAAGCTGAGTACAGCTGGCTTAAACTGGTTTTGTTATCTTTTCTGTCAAGGTCATGCTGACTTTAAAAGGCCAGGAGGAGCCTGGGTTTCACGTTCTCTTTCTATCTCTTTTCCTTCTGGTGTGGTGTTTTGTACATACCGTATTTTTCGCCCTATAGGACGCACTTGTTCCCCTCCAAAAATGAAGGGGAAATCTGGGTGCGTCCTATGGGGCGAATGCAGGCTTTCGCTGAAGCTTGGAGAGCGAGAGGGGTCGGTGCGCACCGACCCCTCTCGCTCTCCAGGCTTCAGGAAGACATCCGCAGCCTAGGCAGCCCTGCGGGAGTTCCCGCAGGGCTGTCTAGGCTGCGGATAGCAGCCTGCCGCCCGGCGGGCGGGGCGCCCTGAAGCAGAGCGCCCCTCACGCCGGGCATACATCCGCAGCGTGGGAAGCCCTGCAGGAGTTCCCCGCAGGGCTCCCCACGCTGCGGATAGCAGCCTGCGCCCGGCGGGCAGGGTGCCCTGAAGCAGAGCGCCCCGCGCGCCGGACAGACATCCGCAGCGTGGGGAGCCCTGCAGGAGTTCCCCGCAGGGCTCCCCACACTGCGGATAGCAGCCTGCCGCCTGTTGCACCGAGCATACATCGGCCAGCCCCACAAGCTCGGGGGACAGCAGGGAGGCGCAGCGCCGCCATCCCGCTGTTCCTCAACCTGGTTCGGTTTCCCCGACCTGCTATTGGGGGGGAAATAAAGGGGGGGAATTCCTTTATTTCCCCCCCCAAAAAAAAAACTAGGTGCGTCCTATGGGACGGAGCATCCTATGGGACGGAGCGTCCTATGGGACAAAGAATACAGTAGTATGTTTAGTGTTAAGATTTAAACATATTATAAGTTATTTTAAGTTTAAGTTAAGTCTGCTGCAACTGGATTTCTTATGGACAGTGCCAATCCTGAATGCAATGGATTTGTGACCATTATGCTCATTTGCCTTCATTAGCAATAAAGCTCTGCTGGATGAAATATTAATCACCTCTAATCTATTTTTTGGGAATCCTGCAATGTGTTTAAGTTTTTACTCTGCTAACTATACATTGGAATCTACTCTGGATCAATATTGAGTAGAATCTCATGAAAGTTACATGGCTAGATAGCCAGTCCATGGTCAACATTCAAGGAAGTTGTAGAATGAAGCAAGAACAAAGGCAGAAAGGAAGAATGGAACTGAAGACAAGAGAGTTGGGTCAGGGAAAGCTTATAATATGGCTACCAGACGTCCCCATTTCCCGGGGACAGTCCCCAGATTTACAAATTTGTCCCCGGACAAAAATCTGCGTGATTGGTTCAACAACACAAGGCACATTATATGGGAAATTTCGGTGAGGAAAAATGGCGGGCGCAACGGCAGTGAGCAGCTCCTGAAACCAGCCAGAGCCAACTGCACTACCAGGATGGCTCCGGGCTGCTGAGACTGCTGCTGCCGCTGCTGAAGGGAAACTGGAGACGCCCGGCACGTCAACTGGGGGAACAGCTGACACACAAACCCCACAAGCCAAATTGACCCAGCCAATTGCCCAACAGTGCTCTGGGGCCAGGAAAACCCTGGAGCTGACGCAGGGAGAAGGAGGAGAGGAGAAGGAGAAAGGAAGAGAGAGAAAGAAGGAGAAAAAAGAGGGGAGCCCCAACCTTGATGCGCCACTGCCACAGCCGCTGCTAAGGAGGAGAGGTAGGAGAGTACCGGGAGGGCAAGGACATGTGGCCAAGCCCAGGCCCGAGCCGAGCCTACTTCACGGCAGATAACGCTCCAAGAGAGGAAGGTCAGAGGAAGGCCACGCAACAGAGGAGATCACAGAAGATATTATTTCTTGATTATTATTTTTTAATAACCCCCCCCTTTAAAAAAAAAGTGTCCCCGGAATCTTTGAAAAAAATCTGGTAACCTTAGTTTATAAGCACTTTCTGTCCAGTTGGAGGAGAAGTTCTAATCCAGAAAGCTTTTATAAGGCTATCGAAGCCAACTCTCTGGATACACAGTTACATAGACAAGGAGAGCATTAAAAAGTGCATCTGAAATATGGTTTGCATGCTATTTTTATTATTATTCTGACTACATAATTGCAACACATAGACTCTAACAAAAACTATGCTAGGCTTTAACTTACTGTTAAAAAAAATAACTAATGAAAAACATATGCAGAGAAGAAAAATATTGCCAGAACAAAACACCAGAGATGATATAAACCATCATTATAATTCCTTGCAATGCCAAGAATAAAAACATTTATTAAATCGCCTCATTGCTTAGAAAATATGTTTATTTTGTTATCTCTCCCTGTGAGAATTTTAGGATATGTGTTCATTGCTCAATGGGGGATGTTCAGACCACACTCCTTTATGAATGCACTGAACACAGGACTGAGGAGCAGGATTGCACCTGCTAGTCAAGACACAACACATCTACTGGTCACATTCCCTGGTGGCCGGATGTTCAGTGTCCTTGTGAAGGGGGGCTTTATGCAGATGTTCATTATGTATGGCTCCTCCACATATGAAGCAGTTTGCTGTTTGCAAAGGAAGAGATGGGTGTCTGAAAGAGCTTGGACATGAAGGGGACAAACACAGAACACCATAGGCTTAAATTTGATAGAGCACCAAGAGCCCCAGGGCTAGAGCTTAACTTAGAAGTATGATTTACTGTGGTATCCTGAATTGTGTTAGAGAACAAGCATTTTATTTTAACGAGCAAACTAGAGAAACCCCAAACGCTTACACTGAACTCCTTGATCATCATGGGCTTTGCTCCAATTAAGCTCATATATACTTCTGATGTCAGGTGCTCAGCTGGTATACAGCAAGATGACAAGAAGTTTATCAAACCTTGTGGGGAACTAACTTTACACTATAGCATACAAGGCATGAGAAAGGAGCATTAGCCTTCCCCAAAATAAAGTCTAGGGCTGCCACTTCTTCTTTTTAACTGACCTTTCACTGCTATGCCTTTCCTTCTCTAAGGCAGAGAAATTTGGAGATAAGTAGTGGGGAAAGATTCATTTGCCCAAGGCCAGCTGGCTCAACTACAGTTTTGTTCTATTTAAGAACATCACAAGTCACTTTGCTGAATCAGACTAGGGTCCATCTAGTCCAGCATTCTGTCTGCAACAGGGACACACAAATACAGGCAACAATTCACCGTTGCATATAAGCTTCAGAGGGATTAGCCATCTTGGCCTGTTGCAACTGAAAAGCAATCGTCTTTGCTACAATGTGCACCTAACCACATAGCTAAAGCACACAATTTACAATATTGTCTATATTAACCTACAAAGTGGTGATGAAAACTTTATCATACCTTTGCATCAGGACATAAATCCAGTGAAAAGATTCTAACACTTGACAAAACAATACAGATTACTAGCCTACCAAGTGAGTCTAAGCACATTGTGGTAAGTGACTGCTTGGGAAAAGGTTGCTGGCTTATTGCCTCTGAACATAATTGGAAACCTTTTGTCTATTACAGCCAATGGTAGCTGGTGCCCCTTGGAACTGGTAGAGCAGAAGGCAGGTGGTATGAGAGACACTGGCAGGCAGGGCAAACTAATTTTGTCACCATCCTCCTTGCTGAATTCTACAAGGCCAATGATGAGATTTAGGAGGAGAAAACTGATACGCTGTACCACCCCTTGGTCTAGTTTTAAGAAGTCATATAGGTGAGGGTTGTCAGAGGTCATACTAAGGTTGGTGAGGCAGTGACCGATTTGCCTAAATGGCCCCATTTGCCTTAATATGATTAATAGACATTGATAAGTTGTAGGGGAGGAGGGACCAATGGATGTTCAGCAAACTACAAAACCAGGAAGAAAGCAGGCCAATAAACAAGGAGGCCACCTACATTTCACATGATGAAATGAATAGTAGGAAGTGATGACTCCTAAATCTAACATGGAAATTTAGAGGCCAAGGCAAGGCTCCGGGGCTGTATCAGACTCTCTGGGGTCCTCAACACAGCCTATGGCATCCCTACTGCATTCCATGGTATTCAATCATTTTAAAGGCCAAGAAGCAACAAATGGCACATTTGAAGTGTTGAAGTAGCCCCAGCCTGCCATTTAAATCACCTCATGTGCCTTAGGCAGGCTTGCAGCAAGCAAACTTTCTGGGCACTGGGGAGGCAAGACAGAGAATCAAGTTAGAAGGGCTACACAAGAGGATAAACATGACAAAGGAAGGAAAGTCCAAAACAATGTAAACAAAAGACTTAAAGAGGATTCCAAGGCATACCATGCAAGTATTTTCTTCAAAAAAATGTTTAAAGATTAACAACTAAATTAAATTACCTAGGTATGTGGATTTGTAATTTTAAGTTATTTCCATGGACGAGAGCTTTGTTAGAAAAACACTGGGGTATTTTCAATAAAGCTGCACCATTTTGGACGTTTTCCTGGTTTTAGAAGTGAAGCAAGGAGACTTTGAAAGAACTTTGTGAAACTGCCTATTTTGTTTGCCCATCATGAAATGTAGGCCTTCGGGCTTCACCATCACCTTGGAACGTATAACCATTACACAATGTATTCTGATGCTCGAGTGCAAATTATGGGGAGACCTAGGTTCACATTTCAACTTAGTGAAGCTCACTGGGTGTCCTTGGGTATCTCACTGGGCATTTCTCAGCCTAAGGGTGTTGGGACCAGGGCCACCACTTACATTAGGCAGTGTAAGGTGGCTGCCTTGGACAGCAGTTGCTGTGAGACACTGATAGTAGCCCCCACAGCTGTTCATACCCCATACCTGGTTATTCCCCTGTGCTGGAGAGCACATACACACTTAACCCATATACACATTGTTGTTGTTGTTGTTGTGCATTAAACTTCTATAATGCCCTTCCTCCAAGGATCGCAGTGGAATTTACACACATACACACCAGATGGCATGTCCTAGACCCCCTAAAGTAGCCTGCTGCCTCAGCTGCAGTGGGAAACGCTGTCTAAATGCCAGCATTCAAGTAAGGTTCAACAATTGGCTTTTGTGAATGGAATGGGAAGGAGAAGCCATCTCGTCCTTTGCCTCATGCAGCAAAATACCTTAGGCCAACACTGGTGAGAACTGATCAATAGGAAGCAGTCTAAGGTGAATCATGGGACAAAGCCAGTGGTTGACCAAAGAGTAATTACAAAACATGGCAAGCCATGATCAAGGAGGAAGCCAAAATCAAAGGATGTAAGAACTCAGGAAGACCTTACTGTTCAAGTAAGGTTTAATTAACTGCAATGGAAAGCTTTATTATACTCCTGCCTGTCCAGGAAGATCCAATCACCAGTCTGGTTGGGTGGAGTGAGTCTAGGTCCAGGACCTGAAGATACTAAGCTGCCTAGGCAGAAGTTGCAACATGCAATTCAGCAGCTCACCCTGCGGGGTAGCCAAAGATTCCCATTTTCAGCCCTTGCTGCATTTGACACAGGGGTGTTGTGAGGATAAAGTGGTATGTGTGTGACAATCAGAAACATCACCTCGGGCTTGTTGGAGGAACGATGGGATATAAATATAATCAATCAGTAAGAAAATAAGTAAACTATAACAACACAGCAGGCATTACCTTTAGGGCTAAGCTGAATGAGCATGCTTCTCATGAACAATTTCTGCTTCAAGAAGTCTCAAAAGTGTTGCTAATTGAGGCAGCACAGACCTCACTCTGAACTGGCTTCATTTGCCCTTAGTGACATTATCAGGTAGCCAAATCCAATTGTTATATGCCTTGTGATTCATTCCGTATAATGAATGATTCCAGAACGGCAAGGATCACCTGTATAATTTTTGCTAGGAAACATTGCATTCACTCACAACTAGCATTGTTTGCTGTCAAAATCATCACCATGTAGCAGCCAGATATGACTGGCTATGTGTGTTGTGACTAGGGATGGGGGAGAAATTTGATTCAGATCTCATTTAAAGCCGGATCTGTCAAATTAGCACTTTCTGAACAATATGTGAACTGAAACACAACTATTCTTTGAAATTCACACTTATCCAAATTTTACTTTTCAGTTTGCCAACAAAGGAATGTTTACAAAAATGCATATATTAAGAAAATGTGCATAAAAAATGAATATATTAGTGAAAATAACAAACAAAATTGCATTATATGTGGGGAAATTGTTTGCAGAAATGTGCACACATTGATCAAAATAGTATATAAAAATGTGTTTATTTGGATAAATTCACACTAAATATGCTGATGAATTTTTGTAAGAATTATTATTTAATTGTAAATTGCTGCAAAATGTGGAGGGCAGAATTTAAGAAGAGAAAAATAAGAAACAGAGAGCTGAAATTAACAGATCCTTCCATCCCTAGATGTGAAATCATCATGTTCACAACATGATCCACAGTTGGCTGGGACAAAGCATGTGACTTCAGAAGAGCCATGAGAAAAAAGACACAGAATCAGCAGCAGTTCAAGCAAACAGAACTGGGGGAAGGTGAACATTTGCACAATTTATTTTTAAGGGGGGGAAATCCTTTCCCCTCCAGGGACTACTTTCAACTTGAAAATTGAATTGGGAAGACGTTCAGCACAAGCCTAGTTATTTTATCCTCAGTGGTATCCTATTATTTTCTCGTTTCCAGATGTGTTCAAACCAACTGCAAACTATTTGTTTGCTGAGAGCAGTTTTCAGGATGAGGTAATTAAAAAGGGGGCTATCAGTTTTCTTATACATTTTGAAGCCACTAGCTAGTCAAATAAACCTACCATTTACAGCAATCTGTTTTTGTGAAACCCTTTTCCTTTAACCTCCAAATTTGACTCTTCTTCGTGTTGGTTAATCAAGAACGCATGTTCCACGCTAATGCTGATGGCCAAGGGTCTATTTTGAGAAGCACTCTGCTCTTCCAAAGACAGAAATGCAGCGAATTTGTGTGGTAACACTGATATATAATGAAAATACACTTGGTTATAAATCTTAAATATTAAAGAGGTCACTTCAGAAAAACTGCCAGCTAATCAAATAAGCACCAAGGAAGCACGCAGACAAAAATAACCCGTCAGCAGGCTTGAGTTCTTGCTAATATGATGCCCACAGCAATTAGGCACTACAAGCATTTATTTAGATGGTTAAGTTCATACCCTCCATTCCAAAGATTCAGTGAGAATAATAACAGAAAAAAAGAACATGCAGCAGTGTGTGCCCCCAGCCTCCCACATACATGGATCTCCACATAGGTGAGGGATTCCAATGGGAGCATGTCAGCAATTCTGTATGTGGAGTAGCATGCATTGGGTGGAGATGGGAAGATGCTGCAGGGGCCAGAGCATCCCCATAAAATAGACATTTACTAAGTGGAATTTTGTCAGGGACGCGGGTGGCGCTGTGGGTAAAAGCCTCAGCGCCTAGGGCTTGCCGATTGAAAGGTCGGCGGTTCGAATCCCCGTGGTGGGGTGCGCTCCCATTGCTCGGTCCCAGCGCCTGCCAACCTAGCAGTTCGAAAGCACCCCCGGGTGCAAGTAGATAAATAGGGACCGCTTACTAGCGGGAAGGTAGACAGCGTTTCTGTGTGTGGCTCTGGCTCACCCGAGCAGCGATGTCACGCTGGCCACGTGACCCGGAAGTGTCTCCAGACAGCGCTGGCCCCCGGCCTCTTGAGTGAGATGGGCGCACAACCCTAGAGTCTGTCAAGACTGGCCCATACGGGCAGGGGTACCTTTACCTTTACTAAGTGGAATTTAGTGATGTATGGAAGTGAAAGCTGGACCATAAAGAAGGCTGATCGCCGAAGAATTGATGCTTTTGAATTATGGTGCTGGAGGAGACTCTTGAGAGTCCCACGGACTGCAAGAAGATCAAACCTCTCCATTCTTAAGGAAATCAGCCCTGAGTGCTCACTGGAAGGACAGATCCTGAAGCTGAGGCTCCAATACTTTGGCCACCTCATGAGAAGAGAAGACTCCCTGGAAAAGACCCTGATGTTGGGAAAGATGGAGGGCACAAGGAGAAGGGGACAACAGAGGACGAGATGGTTGGATAGTGTTCGCAGAGCTACCAGCATGAATTTGACCAAATTGCGGGAGGCAGTGGAAGACAGAAGTGCCTGGCGTGCTCTGGTCCATGGGGTCACGAAGAGTTGGACACGACTAAACGACTAAACAACAACAACAACAAGTGGAATTACCAATACAGTGGTACCTCGGGTTACATATGCTTCAGGTTACATATGCTTCAGGTTACAGACTCCGCTAACCCAGAAATATTACCTCGGGTTAAGAACTTTGCTTCAGGATGAGAACAGAAATTGTGCTCCGGCGGCGCAGCAGCAGCAGGAGGCCCCATTAGCTAAAGTGGTGCTTCAGGTTAAGAACAGTTTCAGGTTAAGAACGGACCTCCCGAACGAATTAAGTTCTTAACCCGAGGTACCACTGTATTTTATGGGACGCAGGTGGTGCTGTGGTCTAAACCACAGAGGCTAGGGCTTGCTGATCAGCAGGTCAGTGGTTCGAATCCCCGCAACGGGGTGAGCTCCTGTTGTTTGGTCCCAGCTCCTGCCCACCTAGCAGTTCGAAAGCACATCAAGTGCAAGTAGATAAATAGGTACCATTCCGGCAGGAAGGTAAACAGCGTTTCCGTGCACTGCTCTGGTTCACCAGAAGCAGCTTAGTCATGCTTGCCACATGACCTGGAAGCTGTTTGCGGACAAACGCCGGCTCCCTCGGCCTATAAAGCGAGGTTAGCGCTGCAATCCCAAAGTCGTCCGTGACTGGACCTAATGGTCAGGGGTACCTTTACCTTTACCACTGTATTTTAGAACTGTGGGTAAATGCGCTCATAGTAAAAGTATGAGCTTCTTCGTTCATGCCTCTTTCCCATTAGCTTGCTCAATGCATACAAAACCGTTCTTACCTACAAATTTGTGTCATTATAGATTATGAATGCATAATTTGCATTTTCTGACTCTGTAATCTGGCAAAGGTGAAATAGGTTAGAGACAGTTTGCCAGGTTGAAAATCAGGAGCTAGATGCTAGGCCTTCATACTCTTATCTTCTTTCCTTATGGTCCTATTTTCTTTCCTCCTTTTTGTCCATCCTCAGTCTCTCTCCTTCCTTCCTTCCTTCCTTCCTTCCTTCCTTCCTTCCTTCCTTCCTTGGTAAAGAACCATAGTTGAGTGGTAAAGCATCTGCCTTGCATGCAGAAGGTACCGGGCTCAATCCCTGGCATCTCAAGGTAGGCCAGGGAAAGAATATTGCCTTAAATCCTGGAGAGACTGCTGACAGTCTATAAACAGTACTGAGCTACACAGAGCAATAGTATAAAGGCAGCTTCCCATATTCTCTAGGAGGCTGGAAAGAAGAATCAAGCTATAATCCCATACCTACTTACCTGGAAGTCAGCCACACTGATCTCAGTGGGACTAACTTATGAATAGACATACTGTATATCCGATTGTGCTGAAAATACCTTTCTCCTGATAATTCTTCTGGTCTTTTTGTCCATCTCTATCAGCGCCTGCCAACCTAGCAGTTCGAAAGCACCTTCAGGTGCAAGTAGATAAATAGGGACCGCTTACCAGCGGGAAGGTAAGCGGCGTTCCGTGTGCTGCGCTGGCTCGCCAGATGCAGCTTGTCACGCTGGCCACGTGACCCAGAAGTGTCTGCGGACAGCGCTGGCTCCCGGCCTTTAGAGTGAGATGAGCGCACAACCCTAGAGTCTGGCAAGACTGGCCCGTACGGGCAGGGGTACCTTTACCTTTTATCTGCCACCTTATATGTTCCACTCTCTAGTGCAAGGATGAGGAATTAATACTAAGACCCAAGGTGGAGTGCAACCAACCACTCCAACCCATCAAAGGCAGCCTATACCTGGAAACAGGTTATTCTGTATTTATGTGCACAGTGCTCCAATACCATGCTACATCATCAAATATACACTAAGGTCAATGAGCATTTAGTTGTGTAATATTGTATTAGGAAAATCTACCTTTTCTCATAGAATCAGCTGATCTCTTTGCAGTGCTAAAAAAAGAAAATCATAGCAGATTGGCCAGGGCAGAATGAAAGTCATACTGCTTTTTACCCCCTGTATGGCCAAATATCCTACTTGGCAATATATTTAATTAGTCCTTGTAACAAGGTATGCTAATGTACTCTTGAATGCACTTCATCCCTGCATTAGCTGGTTACAGTCAACAAAATGTTGTGCTTTATCTACCATTAAATGTAATTTTTGCAGACATTGTTCATCTTTGTCAAAGTGCTTGCAGGAATAAATACCAGCCATATGAAAAGATTTATTCTATTCCCTATAAATGTATATCCTACATCCAGGTGCACAATATATTATGACTCCTAGGTCATCCATTTGTCTCCCTCACATTATAATTAAAAAACTTGGCTCAGAGCTCCTCATTGCCATTTGCTCTTTTAGCATGAGACTTTGTAGAAAATGCTTGTATTTCCTTTCAGGTGCTGGCAGTGAAGAATCCACTCTTTCTTGGTGGCTGGCCAAATCTTCTCTGGGGGCTCTTTGAACTTGAAGCTGCTTTTGCTCTCAAATGTCTGGAAAGTGTTTTTCTTGGGAAACCTTTATTAATAATATCCTTGTTTCTTGCTGGGGGGGGGGGGATCAACTAGCATCCGTTCACGGAACTAGCGGAGAGCACAAATGAGAGTTAATTCCTACTGCGTGTGTTGTGCATAGTGCTTGCATCAATTGATGGTGTATGTGTGCTTTTATTTCTTTTGTAAGGCCTCTGGACTCAAAACCAGCTAAAGTTAGTGATGACTAAAAATAGGCATGGCATGGGAGTTCCATGAAACACCATATAAACATAAAGAATCTAACTGAAAAGATCAACAATAGTTAAAAGTCCTTGGAAAAAAAGGTCTTCACGTGGCACCCAAAGGGCACCTGAATCTGGCACAACCCAACAGCTGATTCACACACCCTTATTTTTAATCAAGGCCTTCTTAATCTAACTGGCTGCAGCAGAAGTTGAGGGAGGCCAGCTAACAGAATAAAAGAAAAAAACTTTCAAGGAAGCCCAGATTTACAAGTATAGTGGTACCTCGGTTTTCAAACGTAATCCGTTCCGGAAGATGATTCAAGTTCTGAAATGTTCAGAAACCGAAAACTCAATAGCCAACAGCTAGGCCTCAGGATCTTGCACTCAGTGGAAGCCATGTGGCCTGCTCTACTTCTAAGGCATGTTGGAAAACCAAAGCATTTACTTCCGGGTTTACAGCGTTTGAAAACCAAAATGTTCATCAACAGAGACATTCAAAAACCAAGGTACCACTGTATGGGGAGAGCCTCAATTGATGAAGCATCGCAGCCCAAGTGGCAAAGCATTGAGCTAAACAGTTAAAACAGACCAGCAAATAAGCACCAATGCAAGTTTAGCAACAGGGAGAAGAGGCCTGGTCAGCCAACCTGTCCCCTTTTGATTTTGCAAATCCTACCTTTTAAAGTAAACAAATCCAACAAACAAGAACCAGCTATGGGGCTCAAAAGCCACACAGTTGGGGTGGGGTGAGGTGGGGGCTATCCAGTGTATGCATAAAATGTAATATGTATGACTATCAGAAAGCTGGACATAAGTTATGAGTGTATGCTTGGTGAAATTAGATCTGACTTGGGGAACACTGGTTCTAGTGAGACCAAGGCAGTTTATCTGGAGAAGTCGAAGGAGGCAGGGAGGTTTATAGACTAAATCTTCAGTGATATGATACTCCTCAAAGGTTGGGAAGCAGGGGACTCCTACTTAGCGGGTAATTAAAAACATGGAGAGATGGGTTTTTGTTGGGCATGTAGACTAGGTGGTTATTTGTCTACCTGGGGTGCAGTTTGCAGATGTCATTGTTGTTTGGGCAGGCTATTAGTGCTGGAAAAGAGTAAAGGAGTCACTGAGCACATCCACACCAATAACATGTGGCCACATGTAATTGTGTGGCCCAGAAAGAAAAATGTCAGTTCCTAAGTAGGAAGTCAATTTCTACACATTCCAAGGTTGCTTTCTCAGAAATTCTCCCTGTTCCACACTAGACAAGCAGGGCCAAAGGGACTCAAAGGAATGGATGAATGGTGGTGCCAAAAGAAGAGTTTTGAATTTATTAGGCACTAGAAAATGGTTAGGGACAAGCCAGGCCTGTATGGAAGGGAAAGGCTCCATTTGAACAAAAATGGAACCAGACTGTTGGCTCAATGTCAAAAAGCCTGCAGAGCAGCTTTTACATCGACCCCTGTGGGAAAGCCAAGAAGAGCTGGGAAGCATCCAATTTTGGGATGAATCATCCAAAGGAGGTGAGGGTGTAAATGTTTCTGATCATACAAATGGAGATGATGTAAAACTAGGCAATGCTCATTACCATAGAGAAGATCCTGCATCAATGTTTTAACACCTTCTTCCATGCAGTAGGCTTCCTTTCCCACTGTTCAGGCTATTTTTTCTCTTTCTCCTTCAAACTGCAGATCAGTCCTTAAATGTTTCCAACATGACTTCCATGTGTGTGCAGGTGGGTCCTCCAAATATTTCTCTTGGACATTCTAAGGTGATCTTGTCCCATGATAAAAGCTGATGTCTCATCGCCAAACTCAATTTATTCTTCACAACCCAGTGATATGCAACTTGAGCCATTTGTATCCCTATGAGAACTTTAAATGTGCAGAACTGGTGTATGGGAGTTTTCCAGGTGTGAGCTTATGGCCTTGCATCTGTGGTTTTTCTCATGTCCCCCCCCCCCTTTTCTAATCTTTATGAGTTACATGACCATATTATTAAATCAACAGCATATTAAACTTTTTAAAGAGCTCTTAATATTACTGCAAAGCTCAATATATTGTTGCATGCCACCCCAATATCCAAGCAGTGTGAGATTCCAGGAATTCCAGGTGGTTACCCTTAGTTCATGTTTCCTCTGAAATGAGGTACAGCAGAGACTGTCATGTCTTTACACTACATGGTTTATATATACCTATATACAACCTGAGCCTGCGATGGAGGGGTTCACAACATTAACATGCCAAAAGGGCCTTGCTTCTTCCAAAGCTGCAGCCTTGAATTCAAACAGAAATCAGACATTGCTCTGTCTCTTTTGGCTCCCAGTTTGCCACTTTGCCTGTAGCTCAAATCACTGCAAACTCTCTGCTCTTGCCTTTCACCCAGGCAGCTAGCATGGCTATTCCATTAGAAGCCTTGATTAGCCTTGAGGTGGTGGACTCTCCTTGGAGGTTTTTAAGCAGAGGTTGGATGACCATGTGTCATGTATGATTCAATTGAGATTCCTGCATTGCAGGGGGTTGGACTATGTTACAAAGATGTCTGCAAATGTGACATGAAGGCAGGCAACACTAACCCCGCCATATGGAAATCCTTTGTAGACGATCACAATCCTTGGAGACAGATAGACAGGCCGTGTATCCACAGCAGTGATTAGAGGAGGAAGACAGCTGGGAGAACAGAGAGAAAAAACGCCATGGTGTACCTGTAGCAGCAAAACCAGATGCCTTCATATGCCCCACCTGCAATAAAATGTGTCTCTCCTGTATTGGTCTCTACATCCACAGCCAGAGAGGGGTAGAGCAGCAAGCCCTCGACTGCACCTTCAGACCTGCCAGCTCCTGTCAAACAAGCTGGAGTACAGTAGTTGGCTTTTACTTTTTTTTTGTTACACCAACTCCTGGCTGGTGCAGCAGAGGAGCCTGAATAAGGGAAATAATCTAGCCCAGATCCAGTGCATCCATAACCACCGCAATGCCCCTTTTGGAGTCTCCCACTAGTCACCCACCTGCACTTTCAGTGGACATAGTAGGGGCCTCCACTGTACAGCCCAACCCCACCCCACCTAATCATAATGCCCTCAAGCAGCACTTCTCAGGGGGTTAGAATCATACCCTTAATAAAGGTAAATAAATAATGTAACGATAGGGAGCTTCATGCCAAGCAACCTGTATTCTCCTTGGTGAGTAACCACCCCAGTCTACGGGTACCCCAGTCTCCCTTAATGGATTTATTTCTTGATTGTCTTTTCCACATCCAGTCCAGAAGAGCAAGCTTTCGGGTCTCTTTCACTGTGAATGCTTAGTGCTTTTATAATCTAGGATTGATTCATACTCCAAAGTCAAAAGGTGGACATTTGGAAATTATCTCTTAAATGACCTAGACTTTCCACAGCATATGAAACAGCCAATTCAATTATTCTAAAAGAGTCTGAGAAATGCTTCCTTTGAATATATTCAGTGCATACCAATAGAATACTTATTTTTATTAACCAAGGCAAGCATTTTGAAGGGGGGAGGGGAAACACCACCCGTAAAATCAAAGGGATTTTTCCCTGGTTTAAGAAACGTGTCTACATTAAAAACTAGGATTATGAATGCACTTGATCTATTTTATCAGAATGAATGCACTTGATCTATTTTATCATGCAAGACAAGTTTCAATGACAAACAGAGAGAGAGAGATTTTTCATAGCACGGTTTTACTATAGTTTTCAATATGGTATTGCTGTGGACCTATGCTGGGCAACCATTTTACAACCTGAGGACCACATTTTCTTCTGAGCAATCTTCCTGGAGTCACATGCCAGTGGTAGACAGGACTAGAGGCAAAAGTGTGCAGAGCAATGAATGTAAATTTTACCAGTGTACAGTAGATTAAATTTCCAAACATACTTACAAACCCCGCTCTAGCCTCCATCCAGACAAGTAACAGGCATTATCAGAGTTCAAGGACATACTCCAGCCAGTCACAAAACTAAAACACAGTGAGGGGTGCAGCCCAATGAGTTGGGGTGTGGCTGGAGAGGAGGTATGGCCAGGCAAAGAGGCCTGGGTGACCATATTTGGATCCTTCCAATGGAAGCAACGGATGCGGGTGGCGCTGTGGGTAAAAGCCTCAGCGCCTAGGGCTTGCCGATCGAAAGGTCGGCGGTTCGAATCCCCGCGGCGGGGTGCGCTCCCGCTGCTCGGTCCCAGCGCCTGCCAACCTAGCAGTTCGAAAGCACCTTCAGGTGCAAGTAGATAAATAGGGACCACTTACCAGCGGGTAGGTAAACGGCATTTCCGTGTGCTGCGCTGGCTTGCCAGATGCAGCTTTGTCACGCTGGCCACGTCACCCGGAAGTGTCTCCGGACAGCGCTGGCCCCCGGCCTCTTGAGTGAGATGGGCGCACAACCCCAGAGTCTGTCAAGACTGGCCCGTATAGGCAGGGGTACCTTTACCTTTACCTTTAATGGAAGCAACAAATAAAAGTGTCTGAATTTGCATGGTGATTGCATTATTGTGCCTTCTCTTTGGAATATTCTCCAGTGAACTAACTGCACAGAAGTTATCACTGTAAAGAGGTAATACTCACATTTATAAGCACAAGGCCTGAAGCTAAATAATTGACTTGTTAATGCAGAATTATATGTAAATTTCAGCTTTATCTCAAGAGAGGGAATGGGCCCATTATGTGCTTTGTTTTATTTCCCCTTGGGACTTCAGCTTTGTCGGAAGCTTCTCCACTCTGAGACTGGTTCAAGTTCCCCAAATAAAGTTTCACCTATTATATGCGTGTGCCCTGTGACCTTAGAATTCTTATAACACCTGGAACCTATGGGTATAGGTCACTTCCCACATGGTGGGAGAAATAAGCTGAGTGTGGAAAGGTGGGATGTAAATTATTGTAATAAGTACTGTATATACTCGTGTATAAGCCAACTTTTTCAGCACATTTTTTATGCTGAAAAAGCCGCCCTCAGCTTATACTCGAGTCAGGGTCCCACCCAAGCACATTTCCAGCGGCAGAGGCTGTTGTCAGAGGAGGAGAACGAGCAGCCCTAAAGCAGCCCTTTCAGGCTGCTCCTTCCTCCTCCTCCTTTGCCGCTGTTGGCGGCAGCAGAGGAGGAACAAGCAGCCTGAAAGCAGCCCTTTAGGGCTGCTTGTTCTTCCTCCGCCACTGCCGCCACCAGCCTCTGCCTCTTGGCAGCACCCTAGGTAGGCAGGGGGATGGGAGGGGCTGGGGGGAGAGAGAAGCCCCCTCTGCCATGTGCACATGCGTGCGAACACACACACACACTCCGGCCCACCAGGAGGTTTGTGGTGTGGTGAACCGGCTTATACTCGATTCAAGTTTTCGCAGTTTTTTGTTAGGTGCATCGGCTTATATTTGGGTCAGCTTATACTCGATATATACGGTAATTATAATAAGTGTGGAATGGTTACTCAGCACAAATTGCCCTATGATTCTAAAAAAATCATAGTTTGCAGTGTACGAGTCTTCCTTTAAACTAGGCCTTTAAGTGATTTGCCAATGTCATGCAGAGCCCAGTTCACACTAGATCAGGCTTCCTCAACCTCAGCCCTCCAGATGTTTTGGCCTACAACTCCCATGATCCCTAGCTAGCAGGGCCAGTGGTCAGGGATGATGGGAATTGTAGTCTCAAAACATCTGGAGGGCCGAGGTTGAGGAAGCCTGTACTAGATGCTGTCTGCACAGTGGATAGAAATGTGTGCGTGAGCTCACTCCTCCGGTATGTGCAGAGAGCACCACTCCTGGCAAAATGTATGAACTATGTCAGTGCTTCCCACTTTCAAAAAAGGATTTGAGACTGTGTTTAGGCCTTAATTTTTATTTGAAAGCTAGCATAAAACAGAAACTGCTGCCAGCTTCTTTCCCTGAAGTGGATTCCTTCAGCATGAAAAAGGACTCCCCCTGCTGGTCTTGCATGACTGATCTAATAAAGACAGGGCACTATAAACGATAGGCTCAGTAACCCGTTTGCATACTCGAATGGGTTCAGTTTTCCTTTTTGGAAGTGAAAAATTAAGTATCATTCATAGTACAATGCTTATTTGTGTTCACTTCCTTCCTTCTACTTCCCTAACATGGAACCTTCAAGTGTTGTATGTGAGTTGTTTGAGTTATTGTTGCTTGAGTTGTTACTTTTAATAATAATAATAATTTTTTAAAAAATCCAATGTCTGATTTTCTTGTCCTTGTATTCTCTTTTTTCTCTCTCCCCCCACCCCCTCGTTTCCATACTTATCAGGCCAATACTCACTCCCAGCTCAGCAAGTGATAAGCTGTGATAAGTACAGGTGTGAGAGTCAGTTTCAAGCCCATTTCCTTTCCTTTCTGTGTGTGCATGTGTAAGATATCTGTCACTAACGCCAAAGCATTTTAACCATTTCACCAAGTTTTCACCATCTCAGTAGTCATGCCCACCCTGTGGAACGCCCTCCGTTCAGATGTCAAGGAAATAAACAACTATTTGACTTTTATAAGAAATCTGAAGGCAGCCCTTTTCAGGGAAGTTTTTAATGTTTGATGTCGCATTGTGTTTTAATTTGTTGGAAGCCTCCCAGAGTAGCTAGGATAACCCAGTCAGATTGATGGGACGTGTGTGTGTTTCACTCGCAAACAACTACCACGTCTAACAGAGAGGAGGGCAGAATGAGAGAGCATATCTACTGATGGCAGAGTGGGCCAGAATTTTGGTGGGGGTCAGAACTGGCCCCTGACTTTCACTTGAGGATGCATCAAAATATATTCCTGGTAGCAACAGCCTAGGACTCCAAAGCCTAGGGGAATGCATGTTCAGTGGCACACATCAATTGAAGCCAATTTTCTTCCTCTTCCCAAGAGGGGGACTTCTGATTAAGGGATTATAAAGAAATTGGATTTGCGGTATGTCTGCTTTATCATTAGATATTCCCAACTCACAAACCCAAGGACCCTTTTGGTGTTAAGGGGAGTTTGCTCCAAGACCAAAAGGATCATGAAGGTGAGGAGAGCTGGGTGCCTCCTCTCAAGTCCAGTCCCTCGAATTCCCCTGGGAATTCTTACAAGGTCCTAGGCTGTGAAAATATATTTTGCTGCCCAGATACATCAGTAGCTTTGCCATGCAGAGGACATATATGTTCTGCTAATTTGGAAGAGACAATATTAATCTACTAAAATGTTTAATTAATACAGACACAAGGACCCCATTATCCTATGCAGACTGACTTTTATAATGTGTAGTATATCATTATAGATATAGTTCAAAGACAAGTTTAGCACAAGTGATACTTGGATTTTTAAAATCCAATTATTCACAGCTTTGTCTGGGTTAATCAATCTGCCAGGTGTAAAGCCTGCGTGAAATTATAGATATGTTGAGCTGCTTAATGATAAGAAGTAGGAAGAGCCTTTGTCATCGATACTTAAGGAAGGTTGATGACATCAGAGCACCAATTTCAGGATCCCACCCTGCCTCCAAAAGTTAATTTCTCATCCTCTGCACCTCAATATCTGATACTAGCATTGCAGCATAAGCTAATTCTCCCTTTCCTATGTCATTTTGTATAAAGTTGAGATTAACTTCATTTCATCATCTGACAAAGTATCAGCCATGGTTGCACAGAGAACTCTTGGTGACTCACCTGGTTGCCACCCACAGAAATGATCTGGGGTGACTAACAACACACAACAAAGAAGACCAAAAAATTATGGACAATTAACATGCAAATTGGGACGCGGGTGGCGCTGTGGGTAAAAGCCTCAGCGCCTAGGGCTTGCCGATCGAAAGGTTGGCGGTTCGAATCCCCGCGGCAGGGTGCGCTCCCGTTGTTCGGTCCCAGCGCCTGCCAACCTAGCAGTTCGAAAGCACTCCCGGGTGCAAGTAGATAAATAGGGACCTCTTACTAGCGGGAAGGTAAACGGCATTTCCGTGTGCGGCTCTGGCTCACCAGAGCAGCAATGTCACGCTGGCCACGTCACCCGGAAGTGTCTCCGGACAGCGCTGGCCCCCGGCCTCTTGAGTGAGATGAGCGCACAACCCTAGAGTCTGTCAAGACTGGCCCATACCGGCAGGGGTACCTTTACCTTTAACATGCAAATTTCTGTTTTGTAAACAGAAGTCACAGGGAAGTCTGAGCAGTCTCTGGACCATGTAGAGAATTTTAACTATCTCTCTCTGCCATCGTTGCTTGGGGGTGTCACCTCTCTGAAGCGTCAATTTGCATTTAAAAAGAAACTTCCATTAGCTTCTGTTTACATAACAAAAAATGTGTCCATTAATTGCATTTAACATCTTGTTTGGCCTGAAAGGAGGCAGACCAGCTTTCAGGCTGGCACACATACAAACTATCTGCTGCCACCCAATCCCTTCAGCTAAGACTAGCTGAATCAGGGGTCCTGAAGATCTGACAGTCAGGATTAAAGCTGATGTAGTTCCATGCATACCTTGCTTAGCTACTTAAAACTGGTTAGAGGTATAAATAGCACTCTGACTACCCTCTTAGAAGCTGAAAACCAGAAGACCCATATTTAAGAGTTGCACTTGACCCTATTTCCTACCAATACTATTTACTCCATGCAGGCAGTTTGGGATGATAAAATGTATATTTATCTAAGTTCCCAAATAGATGTTTGCCTTATGTAGCCCAGGTGTATGAAATAGGGTCAGTTTAAAAAGGGGGGGGGGGGACGAAACAAAATTCTACACCATTTCTGAGAAAATGCACTTGTTTAGTCCTTAGCTTTAAGTGCACTTCACTTAGATGCAGGGAAACAGAGGGACAGGTCAACATAGAAAATAAAGCAACTCCATAGACAGCATTAAGGTTAAATCCAAACCATACATTTAAAGCACATGGCTTCCTCCAAAGAATCCTGGGAACTGTAGTTTGCTGTGGATGCTGGGAATTGCAGCAGTGTGGGGGGTAAACTACAGTTCCCAAGATTCTTGGGGGGGGGGGTATGATTTAAATATGCTTTGCGTGTGTGGTGTAGAAATAACTTAAGTATCCTGGCAGAAATCTAGCACACAAGGTTCTGGAAACTCTTACCCAGCTGACAGGAGGAGTATAATGATACAGCAACAGATGAAACATCTAGCATGTTGGTTTATAATAATAACAACCATTATTTCCTTAAACCTACCCATCCATCTAGTATGAAATAAAAAAGGTGACCTCTTTTCTTGCTAGTTGCTTGAAAGGCCAAAAATAACATTTGCAAAGGTACAGAAGAGTCCATTTATCTGTTTGCTTGTTTTGAAATAGTCATCAGGAGATTCCTCAGTTGGAGGGCAGAGGGAAGGGTACCATTGGCATGGCTGAACTGTGCCCATAAGGACAGAGACCAGAATGACCACAAGGGCTTAAGGACATACAGTAGGGAACATCCACTGTATAGGAACCAAGGACATTTGGGAAAGGGTTAAAAATGCTATAGTAGGCTATGGGGATAGAGGTACTGAATTTTCCAGCGCCATTAAGAATATAAGAAGAGTCTTGCTGAATCGGACCAAAGGTCCATCTAGTTCAGGCATCCCCAAACTTGGCCCTCCAGGTGTTTTGGGACTACAACTCCCATCATCCCTAACAGGACCAGTGGTCAGGGATGATGGGAATTGGTTGTCCCAAAACATCTGGAGGGCTGAGTTTGGGGGTGCCTGATCTAGTCCATCATCCTGTTCTGACAGTTGTTAACCAGATGCTTATAGGAAAGCCAAAAGCAGGAGATGAGCAATGCCAGCTACTGGTATCCAGAGGCATATTGCCTCTGAAAGTGAAGGAAGAAAATTGTCAGCATGGCTAGTAGCTATTGCTAGCCTTATTCTTAATGAATCTGTCTAATTTTCTGATACTACTTACAGGATGCAATCCTATACTGTATTTGAAATACGCTGGCTTAGGGGGTATTGGAAATGATGACTGATGAACTCATATTGTGGCAGCATCTCTCCTCCTGGTGTGATTCATGTAGGATTACACTGTCAAAGTCATGTGTTACTTACAAGCTAAATGACTTGGAAGGATGAGAGATTTTATAAAAAATACCTAAGCAGAAATCAGTCAAAAAGTTACCCCTTATCTAATTAATAATGATATTTACCAACTTCCCCCAGCACAAACTAAGATCAGGGTGGGAGAGCAGTTTAGTCAACTGTATATGTGGGTATATGTGCACTGTGGTAGCTTACTAATTGGAAAAATCAAAGGCAGGGAACCTATGGCTAGCCAGACATTGCAGGACTACACAATCATCAACACTGGTGATGCTGGCTGGGGCTGATGGAAACTAGAGTTGTACAGTGTCTGGCAGACCACGTTCCACATCTCTGTGGTAAATTGTTGACTGCCTTCATCTTTGGTATTATGGTAAGCATGTCTGGGGAAACAATGAAATGGCAGGGTAGGCCAGCAAATATATAACTAGTGGACAATGTGTCTCAAGGCCACCACAGAAAAACAGTGATTTTTGAGACCTGAAGGTAAGTTGAAATCCTTATGAAATAGCCTTTTCTCTGCTGCCATGGCTCAGTAGTTAAGTCTGAACAAAACAGAGCTCTTTCATCCTTGGCACTTGGTACAAAGGGCAAAGCATGGAGGCGGGGGGTACCTACTGGGCATTTCTCTTTTAAAGAGCAGCTGGCATAAAATTAAACAGAGAGAAAGACATTCTGCTTGAAAGCATGCATAAATTGATTCACTGTATTTTGGACTTTGAGACATTATCTAGCAAAACTGTCTTTTTAGCAGTCCATCTGCACAGGCAAGTTTCTTACGTTTGAAATTACTGTATCTTCACAGTGACATCACACTCTTTACATGATGTGTGGGGACCTTTTTCAGTCCAAGGGAATATTTTGGACTTGCCAGTGGTAGGCATGATCAGAAGTAAAAGTAGGTGGGGACAGAGGTATAAGTGGCCAGAGCAACTGGATGGAACTCTTAATCTTTGTACATTTTATCAGTTCGAAGTTTTTTGCATCCACAACCGTAAACCAATAAATCTCTCCATCCAGGCACACAAGAGGCATTGCCAGAGTTTACAGACACTTTCCAGCCAAGCAAAAGCACTTGAGGTGGTTTCAGAAAAGGGTTGGTGCTGAGTGTGGCCTGGGAAAAGGTGTGACGTGGGGAGAATCCCGAGGGTCAGACAGAGAGGCATGGAGGGCCACATTTGCTGTCTGGGCCTGAGGTTGCTTTACACCAACATGCTTAAATGGAATGGCTAGGACCGGAGAGTCTTAGACTCTCTTCAGACTGAAGGTAAACAGATGCAGCCTACGCTCCTTGATAGTAATAGCCAGGAGTGGTGAAGAAATGGGGACAAGTAAGTACAGTATCACCTACTTAACCCAAACTGGTTTCTCTAATTACACATGCAATCAGTGGTGGCACAAGTGTCACTTAAAATACAGCTGCCTAATTGGGAACTAGTTTGTGTGAAGTGGTTAGCAGCCAAACCTAACAAATAGATATTCTTGGTAGTTAGCATGAGTCCACAGAGCTGATAGGCAGATACCAACACGGAGTATGATGATCAGATATCTGTCCTGAGGGCGATGAGGAAATGGGTGCGGTTGCAGAGCCAGAGATCTGATGCTCATCAAGACCTAACAGAGGTGTTCCAGCTTTGTGACTGTTCTACATCGCAAGGATGGTGCAACCCCTAGAACCTGCCACCTGTGAAGAAACTGAGCAGTTGCCAGAGGCTGAAGCTTGTCTATGGGAGGATGCTGCGCAGAAGACAAATGCACTTGCAACAGAACACAGCCCTGTGCATGGGTGTGGGGGGCAGCTGGTATACTTGCCCAGAACCTTGAAGGGCTAAGCCAGCCAGGGGCGGGGCTGCTATCTTATGTTACTGAACTGGCTGCCTTTTTGTTTGCATTTATAACTTTATATAGTTCTTCCTGTTCCCCTCTCTCTTCCTTTGACCTATGCTGGATGCAGACGTGCCTCTGCTTGCTCCAGCTTCAGGCAGGTGCCTGAAGCTGGTTATACTGTAAATTTACCGTATTTTTCCCTCTATAACACGCAGATTTTTTCTCCTAAAAAGGAAGGGGAAATGTCTGTGCGTGTTATAGAGCGAATGTGTGCTCCCTGGAGCCAAAAAATCAAGCAAAAGTCAAATCTCGAGTCACGGAGAAGGGAAACCTGAAAAGAGGAAGTGGTTGCTTTCCTGCATTCTGCCTCAGGGTCTTACTGCCCACTCGTCTCTGTTTCGTTGCTGTGTTTGCTGAAACGGAACAAAGAGCAGGGAAAGCCCCTCCCCTCCAGGCAAGCAGAGTGTCGTTCTTTCTAATTCCTCTCTGTGCTCCGTTGCTGCTGGGGGAGAGGGAGAGAGAGGGGGGGAGGGAGAGGGAGAGGGGGGGAGGGTAAGGGAGAGAGGGGGGAGGGAGAGAGGGGGGAGGAGGGAGGGAGGGAGGGAGGGAGGGAGGGAGGGAGAGAGAGAGAGAGAGAGAGAGAGAGAGAGAGAGAGAGAGAGAGAGATGGCTGGCTTGGGGGGGGGGGACTTTTGCCTTTCTTTCCTCCCACCCTTAGCCAGCTGCTTCTCTGCACACCCCTCTCATGTCCCTTCTTTGTTTTTCCTTCGCTCCCCACTTAAAATGTGGTTACAAAGCATAGATCAACATGGATCCTCAGGATCTTTGCATTGGGTCACCCCAAATTCACCATCAGATCACATAGCATGTCCATGGCTACAGCCTGCCCCCCCCCAAAATCACGCACCCATTTTTGCCTGGGGCTGCAATGGTGCAAAACGTGGTTAAAAAGCATGGATCCACATGGATCCTCAGGATCTTTGCATTGGGTCAGCCCAAATTCACCATTAGATCACATAGCATGTCCATGGCTACAGCCTGCACCAAAAAAATCACGCACCCACTGTTGCCTGGGGCTGCAATGGTGCAAAAACGTGGTTACAAAGCATGGGTCCATATGGATCCTCAGGATCTTTTCATTGGGTCAGCCCAAATTCACCATCAGAGCACATAGCATGTCCATAGCTACAGCCTGCACCAAAAAAAGCACGCACCCACTGTTGCCTGGGGCTGCAATGGTGCAAAAACGTGGTTACAAAGCATGGATCCACAGGGATTCTCAGGATTTTTGCATTGGGTCACCCCAAATTCACCATCAGATCACATAGCATGTCCATGGCTACAGCCTGCACCAAAAAAAGCACGCACCCACTGTTGCCTGGGGCTGCAATGGTGCAAAAATGTGGTTACAAAGCATGGATCCACAGGGATTCTCAGGATCTTTGCATTGGGTCACCCCAAATTCACCATCAGATCACATAGCATGTCCATGGCTACAGCCTACACCCAAAAAATCACACACCCACTGTTGCCTGGGGCTGCAATGGTGCAAAAACGTTACAAAGCATGGATCCACAGGAATTCTCAGGATTTTTGCATTGGGTCACCCCAAATTCACCATCAGATCACATGTCTGTGGCCACAGCATGAAGCACAAAAATGATACATCCACTGTTTCATTCAGAATGTTTTTTCCCTTGTTTTCCTCCTCTAAAAACGATGTGCGTGTTATGGTCAGGTGTGTGTTATAGAGCGAAAAATACGGTAAGTATTTTGCCTGCATAGATTTTGCTGCTGTCATTGCTATGAAGCAACACATGATTATAAATTAAGTAAATCTTATTTTTAAACTTACTTCCCAGGTTGTTGCCTGATTCTTTATTAAGCTGGGTAAGAAAGGGGAGCCCGCTTACTTCATAGCTGGACTTGCTCCAAAAAAGGCTTTACAGCATAATTCCTATGCTTAATTTTGCTGCCAAGGATGGGCTTTTAAAACTCTGTTCAACCCACACACATGGGTGCCTAGAGGTATAGATTGCAATTAATATATCCTCTCCTACTCATTTAAACCCATAGAGGAGACAAAGGAAAGAAAACTGGAGGCAGGGATAAATAGGGGGAGGCTATACATTAATTTCAGACAACTACAAATACTTAGGCTTAATTATAGTAGGGTATGTAGGCAACCTTCTGCTTATTTTATGTAGCTCCTTTAAGATATGGTTTCAGGAGAAGAGAAAAGTGGATCCATTGCTAAGCACTTTCAGGGTCTTCTTGTAACTGCTGTGTCAGCATCTTCCAACATAAGCACATCCTATTTAGTTTTGCTCTCTCTGGAGTGGAGAAAGTGTTAATTGTCCAGTCCAGAGATAAAACTGACATATTTTGCAATGCCTGGACTGGAAAGGGAGAGAGAGTTCCAGGTCAGAGATCTTGATATGCAGCAATTTCTGAGTACTATTTACTCTGGCACAAGAGCTCACTGTCTATTTCCACAGTCCTTAATATGAGAGAGTGAGTAGTCCATTAGGGAGGTGCTGAGGAACAGCAGTTTTTCACAAGCAGCTGACATTTACAATTCTCAGTTGAGATTTTGTTTCATATGCAAAATAAGCGATGACAACAGAAAATATGGACAAATGCGATCCACAGTGTTAATCTATACAAATTAAGAAGGGAGATCACAAATTAGGAGTAATAATAACAATTAGGAAGCTGTGGCAGCAAGTATATTTGCCCTGTTGGCTCACCTTGGTGGTTTCTATTCTAGGGCCCCTAAAAGTATCCAGATAAATTTTGACAAGTTATACCTTGTGTCTTCAGCTGCTTCTGCAGTGTAAATGGGGCTTTTAAGTTTTTTGTTCACAAAGCAATGCAGAACGGAGATTTGTGAACTTTATTTTATACAAGAAAGATGATCTGATGAGAATAAAAGCGTTTTAGAAAACATCACTTATTTCACCTTCTTCCGTAAAAGATTGTGTAGATTAATTGTAACTTCAACATCTTTATTCATGAATTGACTCATTTCTGAGTACCTGCAGCTGTAAATAATAATAATAAAAACCTGCAAAATTGTACCAATATCCTACTGTGTGTATTGGCAAAACAAAGCCCTTGGAGAAATCAATGAGCAACTTGCATAGCAAATCAGTAATCTTTTCCATAAAGGATATAAAGAACTACAGTTAGAATTGTATGTTGTTAGGAGTCCGTCATAGCTTATGGCCAAGGTGACTCAGGCAGGGGTAAATTGGACCACTAATCAACTGGATGCATTGCTTGAAGGAGACATATAAAAGGGGGAATTTTGTAGGCAGTATGAAGAGAAAGAGAGGTATGGGACTGGTCTCTGCAGCTGGTGATGAGTCTCAGATCTGGCCTCTCTAGAATGATTCAGGAGTGCTGTCCACTTAGCCATCAATAACACCATATTCAAGTTATTAAGAGTACTGAATGCCAAGCAACTTTGGAACTTAGCATGCCAAGTGACTCAGTGACCAATCACCATCTGCATCTAAATTAAGTGTCATCCATTTGTTTATTTAATTTCTTTAACTAATTTAACAGGGACCCAACAAAGGCATGGTATGCCAGAAGCTGAAGGGTGTGTGTGTCAGGAGCAGGATCTTAAGGGTGATAAGCTTATAGGAGCCTCGTTTTAGGTCTACTCTAGCAATATAGCCTTGCAGTAAACAGTAACCAAAAACCTAGGCTGTGTACACATTGCCAGCTTAAAACACAGCTAGGTCATTCTGCAGATCAAAGCTGTATTTCCTAAGAAACAACAGGATAGATAGAGAATATACATGGACTGTGGCTAATGCGTTTACAACACCTCCCACACCAGCAGTGGATAGATGGATTTATACATACATACATACATACATACATACATACATACAATTTGTATGTCGCTTGATCAAAGTTATATCTAAGCAATGTATAGAATACCCAACACAATAAGACTAAAACTTCAAATATCATACAGCAGGCTAAATCAATCTGAAGTTAATGGTTCAATGGAGACTTTCCTCCCAATGCAAGAAGCAGCTCTGGGTTTTTCCCCCCAGTATCACAGCACAGGGCGGGGAGGACTACCGGTAAATTCCCCCTCCCCTCATAGTCCTGATCCCACGACATTCAGGCAATTAGTGTCACATCTAGTTTGGCCATCTAGCATATGCTTAAAATATATGATGGAACTTCTTAATTTTGACTGGATCATTCGCATTTGTTTTTATATGCTGTTGCCTACCCTGAGCAAAAAACTTATGTATATAGGACAATGGTGGGGAGCAAGCAGTTTTTGGTCTATTTTTGGCCTAATGGGACAGATCTTTATCTCCCCAACCCCAGAAGACCGACTTTGACAGGTGGGCAGGACCTCCACCTATCAATCATCTGATGCAATCTTGATGTCAGGTTATTGACAGGTAGGTCCCACTCACCTGTCAAAGTTGGCCTATGGAATCAGGGGAGATACAGCACAAAGCAGGATGGAATTCCTTGTTCATCAGCTAATACATGGGGAGTTCAATCCTGCTTTCTGCAAGAGCATCCCCCCCCCCCCGACATCACATAAAAGGTCAAGTGTGGAGCAAGCAGTTGTGGTCTCAGTAAATGGCTTCACAGAGTAAATGGGAAGACTTAGCAGGCCACATCTGACCTACAGGTCAGAGGTTCCCCACACCTGATGTAGAAGCACAACCATATGTTGCATTGACCTCTTTTATTTGAAATAGGGAGTAAGCAGAAGAACTTTAGGAACTCCTTTTTATCTCGAGGCATATCCTATTCATTTTCTGTCATTTCTGGCCCAGCTTATCTTCTAGCTAGTTTCAATGGGCCCATTCTGCATGCCTCTCCTCCCCTTAGGTATTCAAATTCAGGGAAATCAAATAAAGAAACAGCTAATTATTCTGAACCATGGAGGCAGGCACTCATAACTCAATGGGAATGGCACTTTCATTAAACACTATGTTCTGTGTGTCTTCAGGAAATGGTTTTAATAAACCGATCTAAAGGGATTAATATTGTTTACTCATAAGCACAGCTTGTGGCTGATCTTATGATATATCCTCCAGTCTTTCCCCAGCTCTTGAAGTGATTTCAGCCATGTCAGCTTCCTATAACTTACAAAGGAATCAACACTGGCTGTTCCTTCCCAAGTATACATATGGCTACAAGTGCCCACAGGGGAAAACTACACAGAGCATATAAAATGGACTTTAATATCACAGCACACCTTTTGGGATGCATGTCTAATTTGTTTTAAACATGCAGAAAAGCTGACAAGCTACTTTTTTTTGTTTGGAGAACTACTGTAAGCAGTGCAGTCGGATGCAAGGAAAGGAACTCAAACTGATGCAGCCTATCTGGGGAAACCCTTTCCCCCTCCAACTTTATTTATTTTATTCTCTTAAAAAGGGCATTGCTGCTTTTTATTTTCGACTTTCCCTATTCATTTCTTAAACACTGTAAATGAACTGTATAGATGGGGAATCAGTTCCAGCGCAAGGGCCACATGACATTGGTGGGTGAGGTGAGAGACAAAAAAAAATGGATGTAAGATGGATTACTACTCTTAACATTTGTACAGTAGGCTTCATTCCAACTTACAAAAGCCAGGGTTTCTACACATACACCTCTCCATCCAGGCAAGCAAGAGGTATTATCACAGGTCAAGGGCACATGCAGGACCATATCCACAATGTTGTAGGGCCTTCAAAAGTGTGCCACCCTGAAGAAATGCATGTTCAGCTTTCATTTAAAGAAAATTCATAGAAACTGTTTTTTATATATACAAAACCATATAACGCTTGGGATGATGCCTAGAAGTTCAACCCACCCCTTATAAACCAAACATTATCTTGTCCATTGATTTCAATGGGTGTATCCTAAATATTACTTAATTGGCTGCGACCTAATGTTATTAAAGAGTCCCTCTGCCCCCATTCCTTAGGACCGTGGCATCTCTTATTTGGACTGGCAAAGGTATGTTAAGCAGAGTGCAAGGCTGTTTAGGAACTAGCATACACAAGCACAGGACAGGATAAGTGTTCTTCTATGAGCTACTGAGCTCTCTGTTTGGAGAGTAACATTTGCATTAAATGGCATGCATATAAAGCAACACTGCTGTGGATTCTAACTGCTGGATTCTAAGATTCAAGTGATCTTAAGTAACATTAAAATTGGCTCAGTGGAGATTTTGAGCTGTTTTGTTTCCTATCATTTAAATAGTGAAAAGCAGCTGCAGAGTACAGTAGATTATGTGCCTGGAAATTCTTGCGGTGTATAGAATTTCCTTTCCTGCCACCTTTTGGCCACTTTCAGAAAAACATCTCTTGCTATATATAAGATTCCTAATCATAGATAATACCTGCTCCTGTAGAGTCATCCTATTTTAGAAGCTATAAAATATTCCGAAACATATCTTAAGTTTTGGATCCTCAAAAAAGCAGGCCAGACTGGCAAACAAATGAAAACAAGACAAACTTAACATAAGGAGATGTGAACAGAAAATCAGAAGCAAAATACAGTGGTACCTCGGGTTAAGTACTCAATTCGCTCCGGAGGTCCGTTCTTAACCTTAAACTGTTCTTAACCTGAAGCACCACTTTAGATAATGGGGCCTCCAGCTGCCGCCGCGCCGCTGGAGCACGATTTCTGTTCTCATCCTGAAGCAAAGTTCTTTACCCGAGATACTATTTCTGGGTTAGCAGAGTCTGTAAGCTGAAGCGTATGTAACCTGAAGCGTATGTAACCTGAGGTACCACTGTATAGCTACTAAATTACAAAAAAGAGATGTGAATGAAATTTTAGCATAGTTCAGTTCTGGTCACTCAACTACATAGCTACAAGCAATAGGATTTTTTTGTACTTTTTTTCATTCAGTAGGAAACACTGGACTTAATAACTTAATGCAAATCCATTGTGATCACATTTACCCAGACCTGAGCCTGCCTCACCTTTTTGGTCAAGATGTGGTGACCTTCTAGATGAGGTTCTGTCTGCAGCTGTCTTGCAAAAGCTGGATGATGTTCATGGTAATGGGCATACCAAACCTGCATGCCACAAATTGAGAGCCACCATGAACCAGCTATTTTCCAGCTATGTCCCTCTTGTGACTATACATACTATAACTTTGTGAGTAGGCCCTGAGAGTACTCCGTTAAAAACACCTGATTTTGGGATAACATTATCCTGCTCTGCTGGGCCTTGGGGCTCACATAGCAAGTAGAAGCAGTAAAACTGTGTTCCTTTCAGGCAAGCTGAGTCAAGCAAAGTCAGGTCTCTTTAAGCAGATGTCAGGAAAGACAGTATCATAGATAGCACCCACTGGGCGCTGCTGGCTGACGTCCCACCCCCTCACTTTAGTTTTTGAGAAACGACTCAGCAGAGGGTTGAGGCAATCAAAGTATTTGTGCAGGCTGGCAAAGTCTGCACTGCAGTTTCCTACACCTCCTTGGGAATGTTAGCTGTGTTTTCTTAAAAGTCCCTTATCTAATTATTCAGTTGCTAGTTTCCATGATGCAGAGGGGATGGGGGCTCACCTTCTGTTTCTGGGGAAGATGGAGACACACATCCTCAGACAAAGAGAGAGCACAGGAAGATGTGCTGTGCCCCACCCACCCCACGTGGGACAGCCTGTTTTCCTCCAGATCCAAACTGTCACTGTATCCTTTAAGAGGGACAATGCATAACAAAGTCTATCCCCCCTCTCCAAGTTCTAATAATTTCTCCTTCTCTGAAACCCTTCCCTCTGCTCTACTAAGATAAGGTTATCAATTAAGGAATGCAATTCCCTTTTCTCCAATCCCAAGTAATAAAACTATTCTTCTATAAGGAAAATTCCAAGGAATTGTCAAGGCTTGTTATAACTTGGAAACACTCTTGTATGTCACTTTGAAACCTGGTCTTTTCAGTCTGTTAACATTTCATTTTCAAATATTAGCTCATAGGCAACCCCTTTAGTGTCAAGAATGTCCCTGATGCAGGTAATTTTCAAAATTAAATAGCCATATTTCATGGAGCGTGAGGTACTATGGATTATTTTGATGACTATATCAGACCCTTTACCTTACTTTTTCAAAGTTCTGCTTGTGGTTTTGAAAGCACAAATCATTTTATTATGATGGGATTAGTACACATAACTTTCAAAATGTAACTTTGAAAACACAGGCAACGTTTTGAAATTAAGGGAGGCTGTGATGCTAGACTGCAGTACTTCTTTAGTGTACACATAGCCATGAATTCAGTTTTGTGAAGGGTTACATAATTTTACAAACTGATTGTGGTCTGAAGGCACATAACTCAGTGATCTAACTAAAGCTAAATTAATCTAGTACTTAGTTGGGAGATCCCAATGTATACCACCTTGAGTTTTATGGAAGAAAGGAGACATATAAATGTAAACAAATAAAATGCAGAGACTAGTTGCCCATAGAAATTAATGGAGAGATCCAGGATTTTACCACAGCTGTGACTGAGCAGCAGGTGTTCTACCTACAAAAAACAAAAACATCCTCCACCCCAAAAGGTAGTAGCAAAGGCAGCAGTTGCTACTAGGGACTGTACATAAGTAATATGAACAGGCCTCTATTCACAGGCTTACAAAAGCATAACACAAACAGCAAAGAGATATGGAAGGAGGAGGAACTCTTTGCACATGCAGGTGAGACTAAGAGGAAGTGAAAAGAACTATAGAGTGTTAACTTAGTAATTAATATGATTATAGCTTCCAGGATGCTTATTGCAAAAACATTTTTAAAAATGGAACTCTATTAAGACTTGTATTTTAACAGCATAGCATCATAATGTCTGGAATGTAATTATCATAAACATAATTGTAAAACTTGTTCATAGTTGAGCAGGAAATATGACTGAAATTCAATTGTTTGTTAATGTTTGTTAATGTTAATGTTTGGAGTAACAGGGGCTTTAATTATCCTGAAGTCCATCAATAGGCATTGCATTTCTGTGAAGTCACTGGGTTGAAGCCAGACTCAGTTGGTCACTCTTAAGTCCTATTGAAATCAATGGTATTTGATAGAAGCATAACATAATCTTTATTTCTATGTAGTTTAATAAAGTGGACAGAAGAGCGGACAGCAGTACACTTAAGTTAAGCTACAAGAAGACCTGGTAAGCAAGATAGCATAATAATCATCATAGTATAAGATCAAAGTTTGAAGTGCAGCTGCTCTCAACAGCAGGAGTGGGGAACCTTTGCCCCCACCAGATGTTGAAGAACTATGACTCCTATCATACCTGGCCATTGGTCATTTTTGCTAGAGCTGATTGGAGTTTAAGTTCAGCAAGATCTGGAGGGCGAAAGGTTCTCCACTCCTGTTTCAGGTCTGCCTGGAAATGCCAAGGATTTAAACCAGGACATTGTGCATGGAGAACATGAGCTCTGCCACTGTGCTAAGTCTCTTCTACAGTATAAAATCTCTACACTACTGGTCTTCACTGGTGGGTTCTGATCCACTATTGGGTCCCAACCTGATCTAAGGTGGGTCTCTACAGTAGCATTGTTACCATACAAATATATGGTAAAAAAGAAGAAGAAATTGATCCCCAAATGCAGGTTTAGGTCAAAATTGGGTTCCAGGTCAGAAAAGGTTTAAGACCACTGCCTTATACTATGATTTAGACATGGATAGAACAGATACATAAGCAACATACATAACTCCACTGTTATCTCTACTTTGTCACTAAGAAACCAGAATAGTTAACTGGATCAAAAGCTGAAGAATGTTCACAGAGAAAAAGAACAGAAAAAAGTCCTTGCAGCTTAACATATAGAAGCTCATTAGGAATTTTACACAGAGCAATCTCAGTAAAATGAAGAGGTTGAAAATAGCACTGGAATGCATAAAACATGGAACAGGAAGGGGCGGGGGAAGAGGCCTTCACAATAGACAAGTCACTTGAGTAGTCTAAAAATGAAAGAGAGAAAATAAATAGGTATCTGTCCTTTCTTCTCCAAACACTGCCCTATATATTTTATTCAGTATTTCTTCTCCTTTTTTCTATAATGGCTTTAATAAATATAAGTACTTTGAATGTTAATGGTTTAATAAAAAGACAATAGCTAGATGGAGGGGGGAAACGGAAATGTGACATGATATGCTTGCAAGAGGCTTATCTTTGGTTCATCTACTGCTATTTTTGTTTCCTTTTTCACAATATTGTTCCCGTACTGTCATACTCTATGAAGGCAGTCCTATACTGTAAGGCTTTTGCATGAAGTGACTCTCTGCTTCTGATAATTTGTAGTCACACCAATACAACACCCCTTCTTTTTTTGGACACTAGTAATGTATGGTTGAAAACATTTGGGCTACAATCATTGCAACACTTTCTCATAGGTGAGTCACTCTGGTCCCTTGATCATTTTGGTTGCCCTGTTCTGAAACATTTCCAATTCTATAATATCCGGTTTGAGGTGAGGTGACCAGAACTGTAAAAAGTATTCATAATGCACAATGATGGAATTATGATAGCAGCAATTTCATTTTCAATTCCTTTCCTTTTGTGCATCTATCACTGTGTATGCAAAATATACACACCTCTTTGTGCACACACACAAAATTATAAACACTGAAATTTTGATCTTATTAAGTGTCTCTTCTTCCTGTCTTCCATTCTTGCATGAAGAACTAAAATTTCTATCTTCACTGGGTTGGATATTGACTAAGCTGATCACTCTTTAGTCCCATTGGTTACTGTGGGATGAAAGAGTGGCTAACTAAATCTGGGTTAGGCCCCCACATGTTCCTATTAATCCAATTGTTTATTCAGTTACTTAGGCATTTGTATTGATAAAGGATAATAGCTTCCACTTATGGCTTGCCAGCATTATGGCAGAGTTGAGGGCAGGGAAGATGCCCAGACTATAATTTTGCACTACAGAGTATCTCTCTATCTGAAATGAAAGCCAGTGTGAATTTAAACAATGAATTTGGTGCCCTCCTCCAGGAAGGACTTAGATATCTTTTTTATTTGTTTGTATATAAGCAAGCTCTAAGGGCTGAAGAAAGTCTGAAATTCTGGTTAAAACCTTTTCCAGCATTATTGTATAGTGTAGTGTAGTGTAGTGTAGTGTAGTGTAGTGTAGTACAGTACAGTACACTGGTTGGTGCCCCGCAAGACGAATGCCTCGCAAGACGGAAAACCCGCTAGACGAAGTTCCCTATGGGATTGCTTCGCAAGACGAAAACGTCTTGCAAGTCTCGCCATTTCCCCTCCGCTTTCCCCCCCTTTTTCAAAGCGGCTAAGCTGTTAATAGCCTTTTAACAGCTTAGCCGCTAAGCCCGCTAAGCTGCTAATAGCGCTAAATCGCTAATAGCGCTAATCCGCTTAGCCGGCAATGGGGTTGCTTCGCAAGATGAAAAAACCGCTAGAAGAAAAGAATCGCGGAACGGATTCTTTTCGTCTTGCGAGGCACCACTGTATAGTATAGTATAGTATAGTATAGTATAGTATAGTATAGTATAGTATAGTAACAGTATGTTTCTTTCTGGAGCAAAGCTGTGGTATATCCAAGTCATGTATCCATTTGATTTACATTATTATAATAAAATACAGAATATTTGTGTCAATCTTTGGAATTTGGGGTGCTTTCCAAAAATCTAGGAAAGGGATTATTATAATATTGCACATTATTGACTGTAGCAAACTTAAAGTACACCCTTGTAGTAAAATCTCTAAAGGTCCCTATTTCATTCTTAATCACAAAAAGCAAAGGTGAAATTACAGTGATAGTAATTACAGAAATAGTGAATTGCAGATGAAAAAGAGAGTTCTCATTTTTTACTATGCCAGGGAAGCACTCAGAGGTTTATTAAGATATTAAGTAACGTGTTTGCCAAAATAAATATTGAAACTGATCCCAAACTATCTAAACAAACAAGAAATCTAAAACTGCAAATTAAAACCATCACATGTCAGTTAATGAATAACTATTTGGGTTATTCAAGGAGACAAATCTCCCTTAAAAGCTTAAAGGTTTTTTTAAAAAAAATATTTAAAAAGCTTAAATATTATCTTACTGAAGAAAATATATCTACCAATATCAAATTGGGCTTGGACTTCAAAAAGCACATTTTTGTTACCCAAATCTGTTCTATCAGAAGATGCTAAAAATTGAAACTACCATTTCCATCACTTTTTATAGTTTCCTGACATTGGGTGGGGTGGGGGTTGCTGGTCTTTTTCTTCTTTTTTTGGTTTATGACCAGACTTGTGTGTTTCTGGGCATTTCATGTATTGCCAGAAATATTTCAAGTTTTTTCTAAGAAGAAAAATGAGGACTCAGCTGAAGCACAAATAGCACTTCTCACTTGGCAGGAAAATGTAGTTCTTCTCATCATGTGGTGTTGTCTAATATGAAATAAGTAGGGAATAAAATGAATATCCCTTTTCTCTGCATGGCACTGCATACTTATATTCACTGGAGCAAATACAAAATGACTAACGTGCTTTTTTAATATAAAAAATATATCATTTCATCAAAACACACAATGATGGCATGTAGATGCTGGCAAGGTTACAATGCACAAAAAAGACTGTTAATGACAATTCTCAAAGGAAGCTACCCAAAAAATATCCCTCATCACAATTACTTTAGAATTATTCCTCTCATTGCCACTGTCATCATTAAAACATAGTGGGCATGTTTTTAATGATGCTGCAGCACCTGTAGTCTGATGAAATTGGAGGAAACTGTGTGCAGCATTCAATGTTGTCATATAAAAGATGCTTTGTTTGTCATGTGGAAGGGACATGTCAGTGGCAGAACTCAGGCTTTTGCATGCAGAAAGTCACAGGTTCAATGCCTGAAGTTTCCAGAAAGGGCTGGGGAAAACTCCTGTCTGATACCCTGGAGAGCTGCTAGTCAATGTAGACCAGGCTTCTTCAACCTAGGTCCTCCAGATGTTTCGAGATTACAATTCCCATCATCTCTGACCACTGGTCCTGCAAGCTAGGGATCATGGGAGGTGTACGCCAAAAACATCTGGAGGGCCTAGGTTGAGGAAGCTTGATATAGACTATTCTAAGCTAGACTGGACAACAGTCTGACTCAAATAAGACAGCATCCTGTGTCACCCTTTCCCTTTCCTTCATCTTCAGCACTCAGAACACATGTCTTTTAGAGACAGCTTGGATTTGGTGGAAGCACAATATCCATCATTTTCAATATCTTATTTGGATGTTTTCGAGGTGTTCACCCACCCCACAGACAGGGGCGGAGGAAGGGGGGCGGTGGGGGCGGTCTACCCCAGGTGTCACCACTGAGGGGAGTGACAAAATGCTGGGTGGCACTCATCGTGGCGCCTGCAGAGAGAGATGCAGAGAGAGATGCGGTGTCTTGGGCGCATGAAGGTTCCACCCTGCCCAAACGGTCCGCCCACTGCCTCCCCTCCCACCCAGCTGTAAGGCGGCTGAGTGGGAGGCAGGCAGACTCCTTGAAGGCTCTGCGGAGCGTCCTGCCCTGGCTGGCCCCGCCCCACGGGTGGCTGGCCCCACCCCTGGGCGCACACGCTGCCCCAGGTGCCCGATCAGCTTGCTCTGCTGCTGCCCACCTTACAATTTTTTTTGTCTTCCAGTTTTTTGTACTTCTGCCAACCTTGAGGTTCTCCCAAACTTGCTGATATTGCCTTCTTGTGCACAGGTGCTGCCACCTTGACTGTATAAGGAATGGTACTCAGATAATTTAGCTGGTTCTTAGTATATGACCTTCATTCTCAATTTCACTTGGTGGAAATATTCCTGCATCACTTTTAACCATGGTTTAAAGCAGGGACAAGGAATTTCAGGCCCAGGGGCCAAATGCAGCCTTCCAAGTCTCCTAAGGCCACGGCCCTAACCAGCCAAGGTGAATTAAGGGTAAAGTCAAGTCAAAAGCAACAGACAAGGTATATACATAAAAGGAACAAAGGAATGATGGTGATGAACTATCTCTGAAAATAAAAATACAACCAGCAGCCAGAGCCTTTTTTTAATCAGAGCTCACCAGACCTCTGTTCCGGCAGAGTAGGCGCAGTGAAAATAATGGGCCTAAGATAATCATGACAATTATTTTTAATGAGACAACTCTGAGTAGGAATAACATTGGCTACAACCCTCCATTTCTAGCTAGCTTTGCTTGGGGAAGGTAAACAGTTTGCCTTCCATGTTTATTTTCTTCTTCCAATGCTGCTATCCAGGGCCTGCCTTGGCTCCTCCATCAGCGTTGTTGTTGTTTAGTCGTTTAGTCGTGTCCGACTCTTCGTGACCCCATGGACCAGAGCACGCCAGGCACTTCTGTCTTCCACTGCCTCCCGCAGTTTGGTCAGACTCATGTTTGTAGCTTTGAAGACACTATCCAACCATCTCGTCCTCTGTCATCCCCTTCCCCTTGTGCCCTCCATCTTTCCCAACATCAGGGTTTTTTCCAGGGAGTCTTCTCTTCTCATGAGGTGGCCAAAGTATTGGAGCCTCAGCTTCAGAATCTGTCCTTCCAGTGAGCACTCAGGGCTGATTTCCTTCAGAATAGATAGGTTTGATCTTCTTGCAGTCCATGGGACTCTCAAGTCTCCTCCAGCACCATAATTCAAAAGCAACAATTCTTCGGCGATCAGCCTTCTTTATGGTCCAGCTCTCACTTCCATACATCACTACTGGGAAAACCATAGCTTTTACTATACTGACCTTTGTTGGCAAGGTGATGTCTCTATTTTTTAAGATGCTGTCTAGGTTGGTCATTGCTTTCCTCCCAAGAAGCAGGTGTCTCTTAATTTCGTGGCTGCTGTCACCATCTGCAGTGATCATGGAGCCCAAGAAAGTAAAATCTCTCACTACCTCCATTTCTTCTCCTTCTATTTGCCAGGAGGTGATGGGACCAGTCGCCATGATCTTCGTTTTTTTGATGTTGAGCTTCAGACCTTATTTTGCGCTCTCCTCTTTCACCCTCAATAAAAGGTTCTTTAATTCCTCCTCACTTTCTGCCATCAAGGTTGTGTCATCTGCATATCTGAGGTTGTTGATATTTCTTCCGGCAATCTTAATTCTGGCTAGGGATTCATCCAGCCCAGCCTTTCGCATGATGAATTCTGCATATAAGTTAAATAACCAGGGAGACAATATACAGCCTTGTCGTACTCCTTTCCCAATTTTGAACCAATCAGTTGTTCCATATCCAATTCTAACTGTAGCTTCTTGTCCCACATAGAGATTTCTCAGGAGACAGATGAGGTGATCAGGCACTCCCATTTCTTTAAGAACTTGCCATAGTTTGCTGTGGTCGACACAGTCAAAGGCTTTTGCATAGTCAATGAAGCAGAAGTAGATGTCTTTCTGGAACTCTCTAGCTTTCTCCATAATCCAGCGCATGTTTGCAATTTGGTCTCTGGTTCCTCTGCCTCTTCTAAATCCAGCTTGCACTTCTGGGAGTTCTCGGTCCACATACTGCTTGAGCCTTCCTTGTAGAATTTTAAGCATAACCTTGCTAGCGTGTGAAATGAGTGAAATTGTGTGGTAGCTGGAGCATTCTTTGGCACTTCCCTTCTTTGGGATTGGGATGTAGACTGATCTTCTCCAATCCTCTGGCCACTGCTGAGTTTTCCAAACTTGCTGGCATATTGAGTGTAGCACCTTAACAGCATCATCTTTTAAAATTTTAAATAGTTCAGCTGGAATACCATCACTTCCACTGGCCTTGTTATTTGCAGTGCTTTCTAAGGCCCATTTGTCTTCACTCTCCAGGATGTCTGGCTCAAGGTCAGCAACCCCACTACCTGGGGTGTACGAGACATCCATATCTTTCTGGTATAATTCCTCTGTGTATTCTTGCCACCTCTTCTTGATGTCTTCTGCTTCTGTTAGGTCCTTACCACTTTTGTTCTTTATTATGGCAATCTTTGAACGAAATGTTCCTTTCATATCTCCAGTTTTCTTGAACAGATCTCTGGTTCTTCCCATTCTGTTGTTTTCCTCTATTTCTTTGCATTGCTCGTTTAAGAAGGCCTTCTTATCTCTCCTTGCTATTTTTTGGAAATCTGCATTCAATTTCCTGTATCTTTCTCTATGTCCCTCGCATTTTGCTTGCCTTCTCTCCCCCGCTATTTGTAAGGCCTTATTGGACAGCCACTTTGCTTTCTTGCATTTCCTTTTCATTGGGATGGTTTTCGTTGCTGCCTCCTGTGTAATGTTGCGAGCCTCCATCCATAGTTCTTCAGGCATTCTGTCCAGCAAATCTAAATCCTTAAACCTGTTCCTCACTTCCACTGTGTATTCATAAGGGATTTGATTTAGATTGTATCTTACCAGCCCAGTGATTTTTCCTACTTTCTTCAGTTTCAGCTTGAATTTTGCTATAACAAGCTGATGATCTGAACCACAGTCAGCTCCAGGTCTTGTTTTTGCTGACTGTATTGAGCTTCTCCATCTTTGGCTGCAGAGAATATAATCAATCTGATTTCGATGCTGCCCATCTGGTGATGTCCACGTGTAGAGTCGTCTCTTGTGTTGTTAAAAAAGCGTGTTTGTGATGACCAGCTTGTTCTCTTGACAGAACTCTATTAGCCTTTGCCCTGCTTCATTTTGCTCTCCAAGGCCAAACTTGCCAGTTGTTCCTTTTATCTCTTGATTCCCTACTTTAGCATTCCAATCCCCTATAATGAGAAGAACATCCTGTTAGGATATTTCCGTTCCACCTTAAAAGGGAGCAGGCTTTGTGAGTCACAGAGTCTGCGTATTTCCTGTTCACAGGAAGTATATGTTTTGTCTATTGCTTTCGTTTTCTCTCTGTGTCTGAGACATCGAAGCAGGCAGTCATGTTTTTTCTTTGTTCTGACCAACGCTGAATAAAGTTGTAAATATACTCTCCTGAGTGCATCTTTCGCTGTGCCAACTCTGCTGATAGAGCGTGCACGAACTCTGGAATGTGGCAAGCTATTTCTGAGGCTTTGTGTCGCTAATTGACTGATACTGTATCTACGGGAGATCGATGGATCGTCCAGAGGCGACGTGCAACCATGATGGCCTATGTCTCCCTGGCAGTATCCCAACACATCCTTCTTTGGTGTCACTTCTATAAGGTGTTGTAAGTCTTCATAGAATTGGTCAATTTCAGTTTCTTCAGCACCAGTAGTTGGTGCATAAACTTGGATTACTGTTATGTTAAAAGGTCTGCCTTGGATTCGTATCGAGATCATTCTATCATTTTTGAGATTGCATCCCAGTACTGCTTTCGCCACTCTTTTGTTGACTATGAGGGCCACTCCATTTCTTTTGTGGGTTTCTTGCCCACAGTAGTAGAGATGATGGTAATCCGAACTGAATTCACCCATTCCCGTCCATTTTAGTTCACTGATGCCCAGGATGTCAATATTTATTCTTGCCATCTCATTTTTGACCACATCCAACTTACCCAGGTTCATGGTTCTTACATTCCAGGTTCCTATGCAATATTTTTCTTTACAGCATTGGACTTTCCTTTCGCTTCCAGCCATATCCGCAACTGAACGTCCTTTCGGCTTTAGCCCAGCCGCTTCATCAGCTCTGGATCTACTTGTACTTGTCCTCCGCTCTTCCCCAGTAGCATGTTGGACGCCTTCCGATCTGAGGGGCTCATCTTCCAGCGTCATAACTTTTATATGCCTGTTGTCTTTGTCCATGGAGTTTTCTTGGCAGGGATACTGGAGTGGCTTGCCGGTTCCTCCTCCAGGTGGATCACGTTTGGTCAAAACTCTCCACTATGACCTGTTCATCTTGGGTGCCTTGCTCGGCATAGTTCATAACTTCTCTGAGTTCTTCAAGCCCCTTCGCCACGGCAAGGCAGTGATCCATGAAGGGGCCTCCATCAGCATACAGCTGATGAAAACCCCAAATCAACAATATCAGAAAATTAGAATATTAAATGAAATCAGCAAAACAAGGATTGCAAATAGAGCAATATTGGACCTCTGAGAAGTAGAAGCATGCATATGTACTCAGTACTTGGTTTGGGCCCCTTTTGCATGAATTACTGCCTCAATGCAGCGTGGCATGGATGCTATCAGCCTGTGGCACTGCTGAGGTGTTATGGAAGACCAGGATGCTTCAATAGCAGCCTTCAGCTCTTCTACATTGCTCGGTCTCATGTCTCTCATCTTTCTCTTGGCAATGCCCCATAGATTCTCTATGGGGTTCAGGTCAGGCGAGTTTGCTGGCCAATCAAGCACAGTAATCCCATGGGCACTGAACCAGGTTTTGGTACTTTTGGCAGTATGGGCAGGTGCCAAGTCCTGCTGGAAAATGAAGTCAGCATCCCCATAAAGTTCGTCTGCAGAAGGAAGCATGAAGTGCTCCAAAATCTCCTGGTAGACGGCTGCGTTGACCCTGGACTTAATGAAGCACAGTGGACCAACACCGGCTGATGACATGGCTCCCCAAATCAACACAGACTATGGAAACTTCACACTGGACTTCAAGCATCTGGCATTGTGTGCCTCCCCATTCTTCCTCCAGACTCTGGGTCCTTAGTTTCTAAATGAGATGCAAAAGTTGCTCTCATCAGAAAAGAGGACTTGGGACCACTGAGCAACAGACCAGTTCTTTTTTTCTTTAGCCCAGGTAAGACGCTTCTGATGTTGCTTCTTGTTCAGGAGTGGCTTGACAAGAGGAATACGACATTTGAAGCCCATCTCCAGGATCCATCTGTGTGTGGTGGCTCTTGATGCACTAACTCCAGCCTCAGTCCACTCCTTGTGAAAGACCCCAACACGTTTGAATGGTCTTTTCCTGACAATCCTCTCCAGGCTGCGGTCATCCCTGCTGCTTGTGCACCTTTTTCTTCCACACTTTCCCCTTCCGCATAACTTTCCATTAATGTGTTTCTATACAGCACTTTGGTAACATCCAACTTCTTCTGCAATTACCTTTTGAGGCTTTCCCTCCTTATGGAGGGTATCAATGATGGCTTTCTGCACAACTGTCAGGTCAGCAGCCTTCCCCATGATTGTGCTTCCTACTAAACCAGATTGAGAGACCATTTAAAGGCTCAGGAACCCATTGTAGGTGTTATGGATTGAATAGCTACTGCACCTTTTCACAATATTCTAATATACTGAGATTGTTAATTTGGGTTTTCATCAGTTGTACGCCATAATCATCACAATTATAACAAATAAAGGCTTGACATATCTCGCTTTGCATGTCATGAGTCTATCTCATATATTAGTTTCACCTTTTAAGCTGAATTACTGAAATAAATGAACTTTTCCACAATATTCTAATTTTTCGAGTTTCACCTGTATATAGGCCTTTTCTTTATCACCAAAAATCTCCAATTGGCTCACAAAATCAATAAAGAGACACCATCCAACAATAAATACAAGATACAAAGCAGAAGTAGAGAAAATAGCACAAATACATTCTTAATGGGGGAAACACATGACATAGCAATTTGCCCTTAGCTGAACTTCATGGAACAGCTAGGCTGCTGGAGGGTAAAGAAAACAGATGAACAGAAAGCTACCAAGCTATTATCCAACTGAAAAGTAAACCAAGAAATATGTAAAGGATGTACTTCCCTTTTTTTTTATAATAATTTTTATTCATTTTTCAAACACATAATAAAAAACAAACACAACACAAAACAGAAAAATACAAAACATTTAAACATATATAATTTCATACTCTTAATTTCATGCACCTTCTTTCACCCGACTTCCCCATACCTCCCTTTCGCTGCATCCTTATTTTACAATTTTTTAGCAACCCTTTGGTCAGTTTATCTATTTAATTCCCCTTCATTAAGTTTTCTTTAATTTGTTAGTTACAGCTGTAATTCTCTGCTTCTTATCCCTTGACATCTTAACACTCCTCAATTTTACAACAGTTTTTAAGATACATTTTAAATTTCTTCCAATCCTCTTCCACTGTCTCTTTCCCCTGGTCGCGGATTCTGCCAGTCATCTCCGCCAGTCCCATAAAGTCAGTCACCTTTGTCTGCCATTCTTCCAGAGTAGGTAGTTCTTGCGTCTTCCAATGCTTTGCCAGAAGAATTCTTGCTGCTGTGGTAGCGTACATAAAAAAGGTCCTGTCCTTCTTTGGCACCAATTGGCCAACCATGCCCAGGAGAAAAGCCTCAGGTTTCTTAGGAAAGGTCCACTTAAGGACTTTCTTAATTTCATTATAGATCATTTCCCAAAAGGCTTTAATCCTCGGGCAGGTCCACCAAAGGTGGTAAAAAGTACCTTCAGTCTCATTACATTTCCAACATTTATTGTTGGGCAAATGGTAGATCTTTGCAAGCTTGACTGGAGTCATGTACCACCTGTAGATCATTTTCATTATGTTTTCTTTTAAGGCATTGCATGTACTTCCCTGTGTTATATCAATTGGAACTATGCATTCCAAAGAGATAGTGCACCCTCCCGCGTGTAATATATTTTACCATTCCTTACTATTCCTGACAAACTCAGATCACTGAAGTCTTTGAGTCAGATCACTCTGAAGTGTTTGAGTCCAGAGCCTTCACAAACATGTGTTACAAACATTGGTGCATCTAAAGAAACATAGTAAAATTAGTATGTACTGTATCAACATTATTCTTCTAACACAGGAGGCAACAATTACAAGTAAATGGTCTCTGTGGCCACAGTTGTGATTCTTCAGGGGTTTGACTTTGGCCCCAGAGGTACACTGCATTGTCTTTTGAGACAGACGGATGCCAACATTATTGTCACTCCCTCTGTTTACAGATGGAAGGGTCATAGCTTAGTGGAAGAGCACATGCTTTGGCATGCAGAAGGATTCAGGTTCAACACCTGGCATCTCTGAGTACAGTGGGGAAAGGCTACTGTCTGAAACCCTGAAGAACCACTGTCCCCAAAATGCTGAGTATTGGGCTAGCAATGCCTCTTGTGCTGTGGTCCTGTGTGAGCGTCTGGAGGCGGTTGAAGGATAGATGGTGGGTAACAGATTGAGGTTGAATCCTGACAAGACAGAAGTACTGTTTTGGGGGCACAGGAGGCGGGCGGGTGTGGAGGACTCCCTGGTCCTGAATGGGGTAACTGTGCCCCTGAAGGACCAGGTGCGCAGCCTGGGAGTCATTCTGGACTCACAGCTGTCCATGGAGGCACAGGTCAATTCTGTGTCCAGGGCACCTGTTTATTAGCTCCATCTGGTATGCAGGCTGAGACCCTACCTGCCCACGGACTGTCTCGCCAGAGTGGTGCATGCTCTGGTTATCTCTCGCTTGGACTACTGCAATGCACTCTATGTGGGGCTACCTTTGAAGGTGACCCGGAAACTACAACTAATCCAGAATGCGGCAGCTAGACTGGTGACTGGGAGCGGCCGCTGAGACCATATAACACTGGTCTTGAAAGACCTACACTGGCTCCCAGTACGTTTCCGAGCACAATTCAAAGTGTTGGTGCTGACCTTTAAAGCCCTCAAAGTGTTGGTGCTGACCTTTAAAGACCTTTAAACTGCCTCGGTCCAGTATACCTGAAGGAGCGTCTCCACCTCCATCGTTCTGCCCAGACACTGAGGTCCAGCGCCGAGGGCCTTCTGGCGGTTCCCTCGCTGCGAGAAACCAAGTTACGGGGAACCAGACAGAGGGCCTTCTCGGTAGTGGCGCCCGCCCTGTGGAACGCCCTCCCACCAGATGTCAAAGAGAAAAATAACTACCAAACTTTTAGAAGACATCTAAAGGCAGCCTTGTTTAGGGAAGCTTTTAATGTTTAATAGGTTATTGTATTTTAGTGCTTTGTTGGAAGTCGCCCAGAGTGGGCGGGGTATAAATAAATTATTATTATTATTATTATTATTATTATTATTATTATTATTATTATTAGTGCCCAGAATTATCCCTATTTTAAGTAACTGGATAAATCTGCCAGATTGCAGTGTTACCAATGCCTGATGATCCTAATTCACAAGACCCTTAAAGCATGTGTATGTGAAACTTGAAAACTGGGGCGGTCGTGAAAACAACATGCCTCAGCTTCCCTTAACCTTAAAAAACAGTCATGGGCGAGTCATATACACTATAGGGCGGGAGTTGAAGAGACTGATGGGGAAATAAAAGCATGTTTCCCATCATCCTGGTCCCTAAAGCTGGTAAGGAATTGAACTCATTAGTCATTTTTTCAGGCATACCTGTCTACTGATGAAGAACAAATCTGTGTTGTATTTCACCCAATCCCATTGGGAAGCTCCTATTTCCACATTAACTGGATCCTCCCCTATCACATGGAATGACACAACTAAAGATTTGCTATAAAGGTAATGCTTATGGTATTAAGAATCTTGGTCAGACCTCAGACTATTCATATTTTATATTTATAATGGGAAATGAACTTTTTATCTAAAGATTTCCCAGATCACAATCTTTTCACATTTCAGAACAGGGTATCATGCTTTTTATTCAGGGTAATTTGCTCCCTTGCCCTTATTTTATAGGAATGTAACCTGCTTATCGACTTGCTTAAAGACTGCCCATAATCTTGACAGCATTTGATGGCATATGTTCTGCTCAGACACTTATAGATCTCACTGGTGTGGCCTTAATTTAATCTACATCACTGTTTGTATACAACAGTGCATTTTGGCTTTCATTCATACCTTGAAGAAGGTAAATACATGCATAGAAAACTAAAAGGTAACTTTATTAAGGGTGGTAAATATATCAAGGTCTGTTCGAAATAAAGCTTGAGTAGTTTGTGGCATTGGCAGAACTCTGAAACATATTTACAACCCTGCTTGTTTTTTATTCATTCCCACCCCCACTGCTTTTTGTTGGCTGCAAGACATGGTCCTGAATGCAAAATGTAAGCACTCTCTCTCACACACACACATACATGCACACAACATGTTTATTTAATAGAAAAACCCAGCTAAAATTTTGCCAAACATTTCAATCAATCTCTGTCAAAGCCAGATTGGCTGTGTGTCAGTTAAAATTAGTTGTGAGTGTACCCAAGAGCATCTTCCCTTCCTGCTTCAAGGGTGGGGGTGGTTTCAGGGAGTCCATATCACAAGGTTAAAGAGTTTAAAACAGAGATGGGGAATCTGTGGCCCTCTTGATGTTGCAAGACTCCAACTCCCATCAGCCCAAACCAACATGACCAATGGGACACAGGAATGATGGGGCTGTTGTTGTTGTTTAGTCGTTTAGTCGGGTCCGACTCTTCGTGACCCCATGGACCAGAACACGCCAGGCACCTCTGTCCTCCACTACCTCCCGCAGTTTGGTCAAACCCATGCTGGTAACCTCGAAAACACTATCCAACCATCTTGTCCTCTGTCGCCCCCTTCTCCTTGTGCCCTCCATCTTTCCCAGCATCAGTGTCTTCTCCAGGGAGTCTTCTCTTCTCATGAGGTGGCCAAAGTACTGGAGCCTCAGCTTCACGATCTGTCCTTCCAGTGAGCACTCAGGGCTGATTTCCTTAAGAATGGATGCGTTTGATCTTCTTGCAGTCCATGGGACTCTCAAGAGTCTTCTCCAGCACCATAATTCAAAAGCATCAATTCTTCGGCGATCAGCCTTCTTTATGGTCCAGCTCTCACTTCCATACATCACTACTGGGAAAACCATGGCTTTAACTATACGGACCTTTGTTGGCAAGGTGACATCTCTACTTCTCAAGATGCTGTCTAGGCCTGTCATTGCCCTTCTCCCAAGAAGCAGGCGTCTTTTAATTTCGTGGCTGCTGTCACCATCTGCAGTGATCATGGAGCCCAAGAAAGTAAAATCTCTCACTACCTCCATTTCTTCCCCTTCTATTTGCCAGGAGGTGATGGGACCAGTGGCCATGATCTTCGTTTTTTTAATGTTGAGCTTCAGACCATATTTTGCGCTCTCCTCTTTCACCCTCATTAAAAGGTTCTTTAATTCCTCCTCACTTTCTGCCATCAAGGTTGTGTCATCTGCATATCTGAGGTTGTTGATATTTCTTCCAGCAATCTTAATTCCAGCTTGGGATGCATCCAGCCCAGCCTTTCGCATTATGTATTCTGCATATAAATTAAATAAGCAGGGAGACAAAATACAGCCTTGTCGTACTCCTTTCCCAATTTTGAACCAATCAGTTGTTCCATATCCAGTTCTAACTGTAGCTTCTTGTCCCACATAGAGATTTCTCAGGAGACAGATGAGGTGATCAGGCACTCCCATTTCTTTAAGAACTTGCCATAGTTTGCTGTGGTCGACACAGTCAAAGGCTTTTGCATAGTCAATGAAGCAGAAGTAGATGTCTTTCTGGAACTCTCTAGCTTTCTCCATAATCCAGCGCATGTTTGCAATTTGGTCTCTGGTTCCTCTGCCTCTTCTAAATCCAGCTTGCACTTCTGGGAGTTCTCGATCCACATACTGCTTGAGCCTTCCTTGTAGAATTTTAAGCATAACCTTGCTAGCGTGTGAAATGAGTGCAATTGTGCAGTAGTTGGAGCATTCTTTGGCACTGCCCTTCTTTGGGATTGGGATGTAGACTGATCTTCTCCAATCTTCTGGCCACTGCTGAGTTTTCCAAATTTGCTGGCATATTGAGTGTAGCACCTTAACAGCATCATCTTTTAAAATTTTAAATAGTTCAGCTGGAATACCATCACTTCCACTGGCCTTGTTATTTGCAGTGCTTTCTAAGGCCCATTTGACTTCACTTTCCAGGATGTCTGGCTCAAGGTCAGCAGCCACACTACCTGGGGTGTACGAGACATCCATATCTTCCTGGTATAATTCCTCTGTGTATTCTTGCCACCTCTTCTTGATGTCTTCTGCTTCTGTTAGGTCCTTACCACTTTTGTCCTTTATTATGGTAATCTTTGTACGAAATGTTCCTTTCATATCTCCAATTTTCTGTAGTCCAACATAATTAAGAGCACTAGTCTTCAACTTTTTCCAACCTGGAACTGAATTTTTGCCTAAATATGCACTTGGTGATCCATTTATTTTTGTTACACACCACCACCCAAATCTCTGAGCGGTGTGAGATTCCAGGGGGTTCCAGGAGCACTTATCAAGGGCCATGTTTCCTTTTGGAAATAAGGTACAGTGGGGACTATGGTGTCTTTGTGCTATATGGTTAATTTACACATATATATAAGCTGAGTCTTTGATGGAGGCGTTCACAGCATTACACTCCAACAGGGTCTTGCTTCTTCCATAGCTACAGCCTTAGATTCCAGCAGCAATCAGTCATGGCTCCCTGGCATTGCTCTGCAGCTTGCCTTGCTCTCTAGGTCACATCACTCCTAACCTCCTACTCCCGCCCACATTGCTTCTCACTTTATCTATTGAGGAGTTTCTGGTGAGTTCCTTTGACACATTGTTGTCCTAACATATGGGCAGGCAAACTAAGGCCCAGGGGCCGGATCCGGCCCAACTGCCTTTTAAATCCGGCCCACGGAAGGTCTGGGAATCAGTGTGTTTTTACATGAGTAGAATGTGTCTTTTTATTTAAAATGCATCTCTAGGTTATTTGTGGGGCCTGCCTGGTGTTTTTACATGAGTAGAATGTGTGCTTTTTGGAGTAATTTGGAGGAGTCTAGCACCCATGAACATTACTTTTTAAACAATATATTTATTTTTTAGTAGTACTGGCATCGCGATCCACTACTCAATAGTTGGTTCTGACCCACCAGCTGGAGATCAATATTCTAGTGGGTCTGAAGTCCATCATCCCTTGTGTAACTAACACACACACACACACACACACACACATGCATGGAGTATGCTGAGGTCTTAACTAAAACAGTTAACTAAAAGAAGTATCCATACTAGTGAGGATCTGGAAGTTATCACCTTGCCCACTCTAGTTTAATGATACGAGAAGACTTCCTAAGCGAGCTGGAAGTTTCTTCCTTTGGCAACAGATAGGTGTTGGCACACACATGAAATAAATCCTCACCTAATATCTACCAGGTCACATCACCAATCGAAGTCTCATTATAGCCTTAAATCTTGACAATGTGTAGTATAATCTTAATTTAAAATGGATTTTAAAAATAAAGCAAAACACATTTTAGATCCTCCCGGCTTTCACTTTCAGGTGAACATATATAGTGGAATTGGGGTAACCCAGGAAACCTAGTTTAAACCTTGTGGTGCCATGATTCACAAGGCAGTTATATTGCATATATTCTTAATCTACTGTATAGAGTTTTTTTGTTTATCTGCAGCATGGGAAGAGACAAATACCCACCCACTAGGCATAAAGAAATTAGGATGGTAGAAATATCTGCTGCAGTTCCAGCCAGGACTGACTTTAACAAGCGACCAAAAATGCAACTGAGAAACTGCATAATAGCTACCAGTAAATAAGCATGTTCTGTCCAAACAAAAATGATGGATATTCAGGCCAAGTTATGAGTCAGCTACCACATGCTTTTTTCTCGATTTGTACTTTTCCTAATAAGTAGACAGACTGCATGCATATCTTCATGACAAAAAGTTTGCAAAACAGTCTCAGAACTTTCTAACCTTAAGGGGAAAAAAATCTGGATCAATCTGTCATAATATAAACACTGAATCTAAGTACTGTACAGGAATTCTACATTGTATAAGCCTTAAGGTACCCCTAAGCATACAAATACCAGCCTCTGTTAGGATGATGCAATAGTTTATATTCCAGTCTTTGAAAGATTACTAACTGCTGGGTCTGTCTGAGTTCAATGGGCCTGGTGCTTAGGCCTTTCTTCTACATTACCCTGATTCATAACCATGGGTGTTTGGGTGCCCATAAGACTTTCCTGCACATCTGGGCTACTTCACCCATATCAACAGAAGAAGCAAACCTTTAGTTGCATTCTTCTGGCCACTGATTTCAGCACTCTTCAATGGAATGAATAGAAAAATTCTCACTGGTACATAAACTCTGTCCATGCATTGGAGCTGCTTTGCCTAGAAGCAGTGTTTGGATTGGAGAAACCATGGCTTCGTACACACCATACTTTTAAAGTACATTTCCCCCAGCCCCCAAGAATTCTGGGAACTGTAGTTTGTTAAGGGCTCCATGAGGGGGTAATCTATAGTTCCTGGGATTCGGGGGGGGGGGTTGCTTTAAATGTATGGTGTGCATTTATTATAAATAATAAAATAAATGATAGAAACAGAAACAGAAATCAAACATGGCTCTCGCTCTGCCTTTCCAGCCTGCCACTTCTCTTCCAGCTTCTAGCTCATGTAACTGATCTCTCTACTTTGGCCTTTTGTCTTAAAACTAACCATGAACTGGGGGAGGGCCTCACCCATTTGCCACCATCCATTTGTCGTCTAACACAGAGCCCCTATGATTTGTTTCCTTAGTGGCCCATTACGCAGAAAATCACCTCAACAGGAAGTGAGCCGGGCTTATATTTTAACAATTGCTAGATGCAAGGACTAGAAATGTCTCTGCATACTGCCTACTTTTCCCCACCCCAAACTCATAACAATATTTTAACCAGGGGTCCCCAAAAGGCAAAAATAGGGATAAAATAGAGGCAATGATTTTCTAAGAATGGGTACTAGGAGGAAAGGACTGTGAAGTAGATCAAGCTGCCATGCATGACTGGTGGTGGGCAGTGTTCAGCTTGACAGATCACAACTTGTGCAGACCTGTCCAGGTAGATAAACAGTAGAAGTGAGTATGCAAACTCTGCTATAGAAAGCAATTTTTTGCTATATATTTTCACAGGTTTTAGTAACCACTGAAGCTGTAAACAGGAGGGAAACATGCAAGCCTACATTTAGACTTGATTTTCTGAAATGTGTGTGGATTATGTTGGAGGTAAACGAGCCTGTAGTTGCGATCTGGTTGATCTGTAAGTCAAGATCAATCATCAAAGAGGACTTGTAATTCATTAAAATGGCATGCAGAAAATGTAAGTACAACTGCACGTACATATGCAGCACAAATTGGATGCTTGTGTTTCTAGATTCCCATTTGCATCTTCATTCATATAATTGGGTTTGGGGGTTTGGGAGAGGGATACTGTCAAATGCAAACATCCTCCCTAAACAACAAGCAAAAAATCTCAAGGATTTTTCCTTTACCAGAAAAAGGCAGCAAGACATTGGGGGGGGGGGGGGACACTACTCCTCTAGTCCTATAGATGTGTCAACCTATGATAGTGTATAAAGCATTCTATTTTGGTATGTGACCCAGCTCCATGAAGTTGTTTTCTGTGATTGTTAGTCTGGCTTTGCATTACATTTGAACCAGTGCTTATTATTTGGTTCTCTCCAAACAAACCATGAGCAGAACATGCACCAGCACATTAAACTACAGTTTATTTTTAACTATGGCTTAATATGTCATCCAAGTCTGGTAAATGTTTGGCACTTTTCTCCAAGCAACTAACGATAAGGAATAAGTAGTACAAAAGAGGAAAGGGAAACCTTTAATAGTTGTGCGGGAGTAGAAATTTGAGCACATGCAGTTTCTTAAATAAGCCCTAGACAAAAACCTAAAGTAGCATTATTCAAATGTAATTTCCATATAGCCTTATGTATTGAGCACCCACATTCCTCTTTATTGTTTTTAGTATCATCAGTGTACTTAGTGCTTTAACATAATTACAAAAGAAAAAGAAAAAGAAAGTCTCTGTCCCACAGAGCTTGCAATCTGAATTTACATTTGAACAACTTTCCAATACATTCATGAATGTACAAAAAGGCATCCCACGGTGAGGAGCTGGTTAATTCTTGGGGGGGGGGGGATGTGTTTGGCTTACACAACCACTGGGTGGAGCTTGACAAAACAGCAGACTTTTGCCAGACAGCAACTGTTAAACAGAAATGCCTAAGCCAAAGTGCCTTGCCTCACACATGCCAAAACATATTTGCAATGGAAATGTTTGTGCTTTAAAGGACAAGGGAACAAAAGGACAAGAGAAGGAGGATATTTCAGTCTTCTGTCCTCTAATCAGACGTTTACGCAGGATTGGTGTATGTTCTCCAACGTTTGCATCAAAATATTATGAACTAGCATAAAGTAGGGACAGGAGAAAGAGGTTATAGTTTGACAGATGATTTGCATTTAGAGAATGGTGACTAGGACCGTTTTTCCACAACTTTAACTGCTATGATTTTGTTCAAAGTCATGTTTTGTTCATATATGTTAGCAAATTTGACAGTTAGCACACTGCAAGGTTAACAGCCTCTTCTTGTCTGTTTATAGGACTTTTGGCCCACATAGCCCTCTAGTGAGGGGTACATTAGTACTGTATACAGACACAGTAAAAATGTTAATTTTAAGCATCAAACTAAACAAGACGTATTTGTACAACTTATTCTAAATGAAAAGCTTATTCTAGAGTTTAAAAACTGCTCAAACTGAAAAGCTTCTTAGAGTTAGACTTTGGAGGGTGGGAGTACTATAGCTGTGTTTCAGTCTTGTTCTGCAAACTTGAGACATGAGTGGTGCCGATTAGGTGGCATTTTAACATATCTGTGCAATTCTGATACTCCACAGAAGAGAGGGATGCATCAAAGAAATGAACGACCCAATGGAGATGATGGTGTTGCTTCAGTGGGAGTGGTATGACTTCAGCAGGAAGCTCTGTCCATATGCTCCCTAAATTACTCAAGACAACCCTAATTCAAACGTATAGCTATGGCACATTGGTCCCTCTCACATGTCTCAAAGTAGAAAAACCATGTGACTGACTGAGCTGCCAGAAAGTCAGTCCTATTAGGAAAGCTTTTCCCCCATCTGTTGTTTTGATACCAGTCCAGAACAACCACTATAGCAGACATGGGAGGAGTCAGAACTGCTTCAGAAACAGCCTTATGTGCTAGTATTAGCCTACCAGAATCATAGACTGGTTTTCAGCATGGTCAGGGCTGTTTCCCTGAAGACTAGAGGAGTTACAGTGTGCTTTCTGTGGAGCTATTTTTGTTGTTGATTAGTTTAGTATTTGTTTTATGACCTTGCCAGAGATACAACAAGCAAGCAAGCAACTATGAGTCTCTTTCACTAACCAATATCTATTTTTTACTTAATCATTCTGCATTGATTGATTGATTGATTGATTGATTGATTGATTGGGTGGAGAAATAGTGGCTGGCTTGTTTATTTATTAAAACAAACCAGGCTTCCTCAACCTCGGCCCTCAAGATGTTTTGAGACTACAATTCCCATCATCCCTGACTACTGGTCCTGCTAGCTAGGGATCATGAGAGTTATAGGCCAAAAACATCTGGAGGGTCGAGGTTGAGGAAGCCTGAAACAAACTCTGTATTAACCACTTCCCTACATTCACTCATTAGAAGCCGCAGCAGCTGTTGGGCTGGGCAAGTCAGGTCAAGTAGATCTGAACTATTTGCTATTCCAGGATATTTCCAGAAAAGGTGTGTGGATGTGGTTCCTACAAGCCCCTCTCCTAGCAGGGGATATATCCTGAATGCATAAAAATGGGGGGAAATGTTATCACTGTTATTTCTACCTTGCTCTTTTGTGAGTTTGTCAGTGAATTTCTAAAAGCAAAAGTTTGGGCTGTATGCCTGTCTGGATATGATTCCACACCCTCCCCCAAACCTGGAAAATATTCTCCTGACTCTCAAACAGAGGTGATTATTATAAGTCTGGTGTGATTATTCTGATTTTCAGGAACAAGTGACATATTGCAAATATGTTCTGATGTGCTCTGATGAGTCCCTCAAAAAGACAGCTAAGCAAATGTTGGCAATGTTCCCCCAAAAAGTTCAACAACTTTTCTGGCCTCTTAAAAAACTTTGGCTGATCTCCTAAAAAAAGCTCAACAATGAGGATTGCTATGTCTCTGTGCATATCACCAACCATTACAAGCAGGTATGTGTGTTTCAGACAGAATCGGTAAAGGTAAAGGGACCCCTGACCGTTAAGTCCAGTTGCGGATGACTCTGGGGTTGCGGCGCTCATCTTGCTTTACTGGGCAAGGGAGCCGACGTACAGCTTCCAGGTCATGTGGCCAGCATGACTAAGCCGCTTCTGGCGAACCAGAGCTGCACACGAGACAGTAAAAGAGCAGTTCAGTGGGTTCGGTGGGAAAAAATATAAATATGTGTACCATCTTCATGGAGTATCTCAAGGAGCTGATCTACTTGAAGTTTATACAAATTTGGAAATTACCACAGTGTGCTATGGATTTTTTAAATAAAATACTGCCTGGTAATTAAAGATCAAAGTCAGTGCATGTATGCTAACTCCCTGCCTTGTTTCTTCCTCCTGCCTACTCTCTGGAACAACAAGGAGAATGTGTAATAAGATGAGTGCACACCCACCTACTGCCTTTCCTGAGCAGGAGGTGTGGCAGCAGTAGATCCTTTGGTTCTGTGCAGTCAGATAAGGAGGGTGTGTCTACCAGAAGCATGAAATCATGCCTTATGCCACTCCAGTTTTGATAACCTGTTCTGTTAAGCCCCTATTTTCACTAACAGGGTGAAAAGAGCTGTTGTTATAGAGGACAAGGTGGCAAGGAGTCTGGTCTTGAAAAAGACAAAACATCATCTTTGAAATTTAGAAGTAGGCTTTGTTGAAATTACTGGATCTAGCTTCAAAATAAATGTGTTTGTGGGAAGGAGAGGGGTTAGTTTAAAGTTTGAGAATGAACTGGGTATGTTTCTCAAGTGAACATGTTGATTCATTCACATGGGGAAGCATTCTTCATGTGGGCCTCTTCCTAATTTACGAATGGAATTAAGAGAAGGCAACTATACAGGCAAGGTAAGGCAATTAAGGTTTGCCACACCCATACAATTAGCATATTTTCCATTAGTTGACAAACGAGTTCCTAAACGAAGTACAGGACAGTCTGACCAAGTTGTTGTTATGTTCAGTCAGCTCTATGTGAAGAAATTTCTTAACGTGTATATATGTATATATGTGTGTGTTCATATAGCAGCAGCCAGATCGTTTCTGGTTTTCTGTATCTTGGGATCAAAACCTCTAGATTTCCAGAATAAATTAGAAGTACAATAGTCAAGTAAATTTGAGACAAGCTGAATAGCACACTTTGAAGTTTGCTGGAGGCTGCTGGAATCATGTCCACACCTTTCAAACATTACAAACCACATGTGGTGCTGATGCTAAGACAAATGTTTCCAACGGCCTCCATATATTTCCTCATGACTTTTCAGGCTCATTACAGCTCATTTTTTAAAACTGGCTGCACTACAAATCTTCTCATACCGTATCTGGATAACAAAGGAATGTGGGCCTTCTTTTCATCTCACCAACTCCAGCCTGGTGCAGGAAAAAGTAATCACAGCAGGCTGCCTTTCAGAGCCCTGCAGCATGAAGCCACACAACACAGGTGACACATATACCACACATTCCATAAAGCCAATGCTGCCATAGGTGTCTACTTTGTATTGCTTTAAAATTCATCTGCTATTATTTTCTGTGTTGTTTTTAACAGGGGTTTTCTTCTTTTTGGCTGCTTCTATTTTATTTTGTACATTGCCTTGAGGCATGTCTGTGTGGAAGGTGCTTAATAAATAAAGACTGTGTAGTTGTGTTGGTACAAATACGCCCCAATAATCTGATTCTGGTACAGGTGCTTTTGAATATCTGTATTTTTAAAAATCAGATCAAAATAATAACATACAATGTTATTATTTGTCATCATTATTGGTGTCAATTTATTAAACAGTTGTCTCAAAATTATATATAATAAAAACAGCAAAAATGGTTTAAAAACACACATGCACGCAAACCGATACATTTTAAACAAAACTAAAACCATACAAAAGACACTCATACCAAAGACCCATTTATCTATCTACAAAAGCCTGTTGGGACAAAAATGTCTTACAAGTGTTTCCTGAAAATGCAGATAGTGGGTCCCTGTCCTATCTCGATAGGAATGCTGTTACACAGAACAGGGGCAGCCAAGCTAAAAGCCCTACTCCTCTACTAGGTATATTAGGGATAAGGCAGCCTCTCAAGTAACCTTGTTATGAGCTGTAGAATGCACACTTCTTCAGATATCTTCAGTTATCTGGTGTGCTTGCACACGAAAGCTTATACCCAGAACAAACTTAGTTGGTCTCTAAGGTGCTACTGGACAATTTTTCAATTTTTGTATTTATTTCTACTGCGTCAGACCAACATGGCTACCCTACCTGAATCATGAGCTGTAGAGTACAAGTAGCAGACTGGCAGTCTGTAAGCAAATCCTGCAAGCAGGGCATTGTATGCTGGTGGTAGTTTGCCCCCACAACCAACCAAACTTATGTTCTGTTCCAGTTAAAGCCTCCCAGCCAACCCAAAGAGTAGCCCCACACAGAGCACATTACAGTGGTGCCTCGCAAGACGAAATTAATTCGTTCCGCAAGTCTCTTCGTCTTGCGAGTTTTTCGTCTTGCGATGCACGGTTTCCCATAGGAATGCATTGAAAATCAATTAATGCGTTCCTAGGGAAACCGCCTTCAGATCAGGTCCGGGGACAGTCTGTCCCCCGACCTCTTCTGAAGGCTGGGGGGGGGGGATAAGGGCTTTTCTTCCCACCCCCAGCATTTTAAAAAACCCTGGGACAGCGGAGGACTTCTCCGCTGTCCGGGGCGATCTTAAAATGCTGGCGGGCGGCATTTCAAAATCGCCCGGGACAGCGGAGGACTTCTTCCTGTCCGGGGTGATTTAAAAGCCCCTGGGAAGGCAGGCAGGGGGGACAAAGACTTTTGCCCCCCGCCAGCCTTCAGAAGAGGTCCTGGACCTCTTCTGAAGGCCGGCAGGGGGCAAAAGTCTTTCCTCCCCCCTGCCTGCCTTCCCGGGAGAGCGGAGAAAGGCAGCGTGTTTCTCCGCTGTCCCGGACGGCTTTTGAAGCCAGGCTTTTGAAAGCCGTCCGGGACAGCGGAGAAACGCAGCGCGCCATTCCCGTTGTCCCCCGACTTGGCTAGAAGGCTGGCGGGGGGGAGAAGCCTGCTCCTCCCCGTCGCCAGCCCCGCAAACTCGGGGGACAGCGGGAGAGGCACAGCGCGCCCTTCCCGCTGCCCCCCGACTTGGCTAGAAGGCTGGCGGGGGGAGAAGCCTGCTCCTCCCCGTCGCCAGCCCCGCAAACTCGGGGGACAGCGGGAGAGGCGCAGCTCGCCCTTTCCGCTGCCCCCCGACTTGGCTGGAAGGCTGGCGGGGGGAGAAGCCTGCTCCTCCCCGTCGCCAGCCCCGCAAACTCGGGGGACAGCGGGAGAGGCGCAGCGCGCCATCCCGCTGTCTCCCGACATGGTTTGGAGGCTGGCGGGGGGGAGAAGCCTGCTCCTCCCCGTCACCAGCCTCGCAAACTCGGGGGACAGCGGGAGAGGCGCAGCTCGCCATCCCGCTGTCCCCCGAATTGGCTAGAAGGCTGGCGGGGGGGAGAAGCCTGCTCCTCCCCGTCGCCAGCCCCGCAAACTCGGGGGACAGCGGGAGAGGCGCAGCTCGCCATCCCGCTTTCCCCCGAATTGGCTAGAAGGCTGGCGGGGGGGAGAAGCCTGCTCCTCCCCGTCGCCAGCCCCGCAAACTCGGGGGACAGCGGGAGAGGCGCAGCTCGCCATCCCGCTGTCCCCCGAATTGGCTAGAAGGCTGGCGGGGGGGAGAAGCCTGCTCCTCCCCGTCGCCAGCCCCGCAAACTCGGGGGACAGCGGGAGAGGTGCAGCGCGCCATCCCGCTGTCTCCCGACATGGTTTGGAGGCTGGCGGAGGGCTTCCTCCTCCCCCAGCCCCGCAAGCTCCCAGAGCGATGCCAAAGCTGCGTGCAGCTTCGGCATGGCTCTGGGTCCCGTTCTGGGGGAGGGGGAAGCTCGGGCTTCCCCCGCCCTAGCCCCACGCCTGGCGGTGGGGGAATAAATTTTTTTCCCTTTATTTCCCTCCGTCCGTCCCCCCCCCCCCCCGGCCAGGCTTCGGAGGAGGTCCGAGGACAGTGGGGAAGACGCGCTGCGCTTCCCCGCTGTCCCGGAGATTTCCCTATGGGCTTTCGTCTTGCAAAGCAAGCCCATAGGGAAATTCGTTTTGCGAAGCGCCTCCAAAACGGAAAACCCTTTCGTCTAGCGGGTTTTCCGTCTTGCGAGGCGTTCGTCTTGCGGGGTACCACTGTACAGTGATTCAACCATTAAGTTACCAGTACATGGAAAACTGCAGTCATTAACCCGATCCAATAACAACCATAGTCAATTTACCGACCAAAGTTGGTAACTGGTATTCCTAGCCATCAAAGACATCTGTGCCTCCAGGTATAGTTGGATCCAGGAGCACCCTCAAACTATGTACTTGCTCCTTCAACAATAGTGTGACGCCATCCATCTAATTTATTCCAGGAATGCTTACAGCTCCATTACCACAATATTGCAGCTTACAAGCAATATTTCAGATTACAGACTCTTGGCCTCATCTCAGAATCCCTCGCCCCGAAGGTTTTTGGCCTCTTCTCCACATTCATAGTTATAAATAATCCCAATCCTATTGGATTTCAATACCAGTATTTTTTTAACAAATCTATCTGGAAAAGACCTAAAAATTTCAAGGAAAGCCTTTCATGCAAATACACAGGTGAAGGACAGGCTGCCCTTCTTAAGGAATTTGAAAGTATTCAAATTCTTACCTTGCCTTGTAGATATATATAAAGAGCACCAGCTGAAAAACAATAATTGGTGGGTGTTAAAATCATTACAACTCAAACTGAGGTGGCAAATAAATGGGGAAATGGACAGGGTCCACATAAAAGTGATTGGGTGAACAGTGTGGAATATGTAGTAATACACAACACCATATACACATTTAGTTCAGATTAGAGAAGGTAAGGAATAGGATGCTCACAAAAGGGATTTTGCTTTAAATCAGATGTGTTAATTTTTGGAAAAACTGTTATCAACAGAATATAGCTACTATATATATTTTGCATTTTGAGGTAAACTGAAAATAATTGTATTATTTATGACAGCATTATTGTTATCATTATTTTTCTTAACTGTAACTGAGGGTTTTGCTATAAAAAGGAGCTGCCCTCTATCAGATATTGTAAATGCATTAAAAGCAATGGGTTAGAGATAAAATTGCAGAACTATCCAGTCCTTAAATGACATATGTTAAAATGGACAGCACCAATCCCAAATCCATTTGCACCATTATAGTATTGATGCTATCATAGAGAAGAGAACCTGTTGCAGCCAAGCAACAGGATTGTACTGGCACAGGGCTAGGGGCAGTGCTATATCAATGTAATCAGTCATACACCAGCAGAATCCCATGTCAAGAATCACAAAAAAATTGATAGACTGAGAAATGGTTTTGGCATGAAAGGAATTAAGAAGTGGCCAGCCTGTCCTCAATGCCAGGTTTGGATCCATTCCTTGCACCAGCATCATGAGAATAAAGTGGAGCTATACTTGTTTGGTAAGGGAACCTATCTGATACTTTGAGATGCATGCAATGGGACTATACCACTCTCCCATGTCTTTATATTAGCAACGGATATTACCGTATTTTTCGCCCTATAGGACGCACTTTTTCCCCTCCAAAAATGAAGGGGAAATGTGTGTGCATCCTATGGGGCGAATGCAGGCTTCCGCTGAAGCTATCCGCAAGCCTTGCAAGCCCGGCGGGAGTTCCCGCGGGCTCTCCAGGTTTGCGGGCAGCAGCCTGCAGCCCACAAGCTTGGGGGACAGTGGGGAGGCGCAGCGCGCCTTCCCGCTGTTCCCCGACCTGGTTTGGAGGCTGCCAGCCCCACAAGCTCGGGGGACAGCGGGGAGGCGCAGCGCCGCCATCCCGCTGTTCCCCGACCTGGTTTGGAGGCTGCCAGCCCCACAAGCTAGGGGGACAGATATCCGCAAGCCTGGGGAGACCAGCGGGACTTCCCGCCGGGCTCCCTAGGCTTGCGGATAGCAGCCTGTTCTGGGGGCTGGGGTCAGGGGAAGCTTGGGGGGGGGGGAAATAAATTTTTTCCCTTTATTTCCCCCCCAAAAAAACTAGGTGTGTCCTATAGGCCGTTGCGTCCTATAGGGCGAAAAATAAGGTACCTTTTTGGGACAGATGTAGGAAAATTTATCACTAGGTGGTCTTCCTGCCTGCACCATACTATCATCTAGCACTTTTTTCCTTAAAAAAAAAGTTTAGGGGTACTCTCATTTTCCTACTCATATTGATGTACTACCCCTCAATGAGGCCAAACTTAGATTCACAAAATATTTAGGGGTATGCGTATCCCTGCATCCCCACAGGAAAAAAAGCACTGCTATCATCTACTTGTATATAATTTTATTCTCCGCTTAAGGATAACATAAGGATTCTTAATTCACCTACATTTGTATATATCAATCTAAATAGATGTTTCTTCATTACTGTACAATTATAGTACCATTTATACTTATGATGAATCTGTGTATTGGTAATTGATACCTGGCCAATTACTATTCTCACTTGTGTGTGTTCTGCTTATGGCAACTATATATTCTCTACTAGGAGCAGGAAAAAACCTCATTCAAAATGTTAAGGAATTTACAGCACCTCTCTCTGAAATTTCCATGCATTTATATTTATCTATATAATCATTTTTGTCCAAATAAATTGCAAATGGCATTAAACTAGGAATGGATTATACATATTCAGAAACCCATTCCAAACAGTAAGGAAATCCAAATAAGCTACACCCATCCCTTCTTCCCTGTACTCTGAATATGGTATTCACTGATAAAATACATTGTCCAATGAAACTCCTGTTCTGTTCTGGGTGGATTAAAAAAGGAATTCCTTCTATTGTAGTTTCAGTTTTAAAAACCCATTATATTTGCTTAAGCACAGTCTGCTTTAAAATAGCATGGATTAATATGCTCAACAGGAAGTTGGAAAGACAAGGTCGGATGTGGAAGTCTGTTATTGTTTAACTTAAATCACAAAACATTTACTTGGAAGTAATTTTCATTGGTTTCAGTAGAACCTACTTTTGAGTAAACCTATTTTGGACTGCAGCTTGACTCCTTGTAGTAAGCACATTTCAACCATTATGGCTCTGTGTGGAGCACTGCCATATGAAAGTGTTTTTCTAGAATATTAGCCCTGGTGTGTTTTCCACAGCTCAGGGCTGTGGTACCGTCCAACACTAATGACTACAATTTCCATAATCCCTGAACTATGGCCATGCTAGATGGGGATTAAAAGAGATGCAGTTCAGTAACATCTGATGTATTTCTGCAATATATTAATTCTGACCCCACCTGCTACAGACATAAACATCCTTCTTATATCACTTCTTTTTAGGGGAGTGGTGTATACATCCGTTTACCCATGTGCACACACGTTTGTACACAGGGGGGCTACCCTTACTGTATGCCAGTAATATCCACAGAGGGCTGGCAACAAGTGTGAGGTACTCCTAGATAGAGGCTAGTCAAGAATCTTAGAATTAGCTGAATAGGATGCCCCTTTCCATGACCAACAAGAGAAACTGTTTTCAGCAAGCACTTACAGAAGGCCTCTGGAGCTTGTGACCAATGCTTTGGAGTGGGGAGGTGTTAAAATAGGAAATCCTGTTTTCTCCTGGGAATGATGTGGTGTGCAAAGCATGTCCTGTGGGTACTAGGAAATTGGCATGTTTTGTTCATTTGTACAGCAGCCATATAACTGCAACTCACAAAGCAAACAAAAAACGGTAGAATACAGCGTTAAAAGAATAAAAACTGGGACATATTGAATTTAAAATATCCGAAGCACAATTAAAACAAAATACCATAGCGAAGAAATGTGGATTTCGGTGAAAGATATTTTTGGGGGGAGGGGTTGCTTATTTTAAAAAGAAGCCCATTAGGGAAAGGGTTTATGCAGCCACTATGTATTAAAAACAGCCTGCTGGGTCAGTCCAACCGCCCTTTTAGTCCCTGCGCCCGTTCTCACAACGGCTACCCCAATGCCTGTGAGGAAGCCCGCGCAAACGAGCCCCCTCCAGCAGCTGGGTTTGCAGCTTCTGGAACGATATAGATTCTGCCTCCTTCAGCCAGCATTTCTCTCAGGGCGAGTGTTAACAAGTCTGTGGGGTAGGGCCTACCTGATTTTTCATTTTATTTGCACAGAGCGCCCCGTGTTCTTAGGTGCAATATACCACTGACAACTCATGACGACGCTCATGCATCTTCGCCATTGTGAAGGCAAAAGAAATTGAAAAAACGCCTTGAGGGAGCCTCTCGGAGATAAGCAGCGCCTCACCGCCCTGATTTTACAATCGATAAGGGAAAGGGCGGGGGAGTACAGAAGCATGTTTATGGCGTCGACGAGCCCCCTTCTCTCTCTCCCCCCTCAAAAAGAATATTCTAGTCCAGCGCCCGCAACGCGCGCGCGGTATTCCTCCGTCGGCACCACGTGAGCGCCAAGAATTTATGAGGGCGAAGGCTCGCTCGCGCGCGGACGCCACACGCGCGCACACACATTCTCTCTCTCTCTCTCCAACCCCTCCCAGGCGAAGATTCCCCTAAGGTGGAAATCTGCCGTTGGGTAGCCGCGTGCGCCTCTTTCTCATTCGTTCTGCTGGGCGCGAGCTAGCGTGGGTGACGTGTCCTTACCAGTGACCAATTGGAGCCCGGGCGAGGCAGAGTCAGACGGCGCCCCGCCTGCGCCTCCCCGCCTCCCTCCCCCGTCGCGGGGCGGAGCGGTTCCTCTCAGGCAGGCGCTGGCTGGGCAGTGATGGCGGACGATGGGGATGGGAAGCTAAGGACTGAACAAGGAGGCGGCGGCGGCAGCAGCAGCAGCCCGGAGGAGACGGCCGCCGGCAGCTGGCTCGGGGGGAGCGGCGGCCTCGACATGCTGCTGAGCTTGGCGCTGCTGGCGATCGTGGCGCTCGCGGCCTATCGGCTCTACAGGCGCTGGGGCAAGAGGAGCGGAGCGGGGGGCGCGGCGCAGCAGGGCCTGGTCGACTCCTTGCCCCGCATGAAGCGGCGGGACTTCACGCTGGAGCAGCTGCGCGAGTACGACGGCGCGCGCGCGGCGCGCATCCTCCTGGCTGTCAACGGCAAAGTCTTCGACGTGACCAAAGGCAGCAAGTTCTACGGGCCCGGTGAGGGGGACGGAGGGAAAGGGGGCTAGCGGGGGAGGGGGCGGCATACATGCCTCCTGGGTGAGCGACGGTGGGACAAAGGCCTGGAAGGCGGGAGAAACGCCCTCCCCCCAAGTAGCAGGTGTAAGTAAGTAAGTGGGAGTGGGGAAAAGGCCCGCTTTACCCACCCACATGGGTAGGTGGAGAAAGAAGATATAGCAGGCTCCAGACCAGGCTGGTTTCCCCGGCCTTTTTTTTTGGGGGGGGGGGGTTCCAGGGCACATTTGGAGGCAGGGAAAGTGCCACGGGCACCACAAAATACCCATTTCGCAGAAGGAAAGCTGGTGATCTCCTCTGAACTCTCCCTTCCAAAACAAAAGGTAAACACACACACCCCAAATAAAATGCAGACAATGAAGCAGACAGCATCTACACAGAAACAAGTAGCCCACACCAAACGAAACCGAAGAATGCAAAATTTAAAATAATTATTTAAAAAAAAAACCCAAGGAGGTAGGGGGCCTTGGAGAATATGAGGGATTGTGGGCATGCCATGGTGCCCACAAATACAGTCTTGGGCACCTAAACTTCAGTCCTAGTTTTGTTCACACATCTGCTTTACTTTCAGACATTTAGTCCCTTTTGAATGCATATTTGCCCTGGAGTGAACAAGCTGTCTTTGGCATATTTGCTTCCCAGATTTTCAGAAATCCCAAGGCTGACTTGTTTCCTTTCCCTACACATGTAATTCTCTGGATTTTGATTAACTAACTAGAAATAGTTCCAGCCTTTTACAATGTGAGTTGGCATCCAGTTTCATTTTATTAAGGTTTGGATATTTTCTCTTTCTGCAAGTCTCTCAGCAATTGCAATGATAATTGGGCTGCAGTCTTACACATAGTTACAACAGAATAAAGTTTATAATAAGTTGACGTGGAGCTGTGGACTTAATCATATACTAGTCCTAACCATGTACAGATAAAGGCTTATTGATTCATATCTGCGCAAAGTTCTTGGCAGCTGGAATAAAATTTGTCTTGCTTCTGATTAGATTTTGCCTAATATATATTAAAGGAGGCAGGAGATTGGCAATATATAATCCAGTTCTTAATATGTTTACTTGCAAGTAAGTCCTTCTAAGTAGCAGGTTTAATAATTAAACATTATTTTATTTAATAAGCTCACAATGATCTTTTGTGAAGTATATAGTAGGTAGTGAAGGAAAAGTAGGGCAAGGATTTTTTTTAAAAAAATCATTGTACATAGAAAGTTAATAGTTAGAATAGATATTTCTGCAGTTGTTTATTTTTAAACCTGCAACCTGGTTAAAGAAATTTACAAATTATAAGACTTTGGGGCTGCATTTTTTTAATTAAAAAAAATTGTGCAACCAATGGGGCATCTGCGGCCCTCCTGATGTTGTTGGACTTCAGTTCCCATCTGGCAGGGAACAATATCTGGAGGTTCATATATTCCCCATCCCTGCTGTACTCACTTGCCTGGGGTCAGCCACATTGAAACTCTAATTGCCTTGGTTCTGTGTACACACAGAAGTGCATACTGTAAGTGAGTTTGTATAAAGTTAAAAACTTTTCCAAACACAAAGCATAGACAATGTACACATAGGATGTAGTAGGCATGCTAGAAGAGGCATTCTTCTGTGTAAAAGAATTGTGAATACCTCTAAAAATAGTGTTGCAATGTGTTTTGAAGGTAATTTTAAAAGATCTGTCCGTTAATCATGATATTTTAAATTCATTAAAGACCTTAATTAAGTGGTTAAACTTGGTGGCACTTTTTATATAAATATCTTGCTGACCACTTAGGCACTGCAAATGTGCAACTTGTGCTGGTGAAGTAAAACAGTGGTAATGTAGGTGCAAATAGATAACATGCCATTTGGGCTACTAAACCTTCCTCCCTGAATACTGGAGTCAATTGTGAGAATTCAATGCTGGAATAGGGGTCTATTGTGTCTTGCATTGTGCTGAGCATTGAAACTAATCTTTTCCAGCTCTCTCTGCAGGCTATATACTGGCCACAATATGCTAACTATCAAGTAGGTATCTTGACATTTTCACTATCGCACAATACAGCAGTCCAAAGCACAGTGATCCCACAACTGAAGAAATGAATCTCATTTTCCCAGCATCAATATGTTTTGATATTTAATAACAAAAAAGTACTATTAGAAAACTAATTCTTAAACTATTATAACTACTTAAAGAATAAGCAATATGTGTATCTGTTGTGTTGTAAACCTTCCTGGAAAGTACCTTGGAAGACTCCTACAGAAGATCTTCAGCCTTCTAACATGGATGGGTCACTAAATGAATTATGAATAAAGGAGACATCTTTTATAAGAATATGCTTGTCCATCTAGCACTGAAAGAAGTGGTGGCTTATAAACTTGAGGTTAGAATATGTGACTTCAGCAAATCAAATGATTCTGAGTCCAAAGCACAATAGAGACTGGTAAGCACTCCATGTTGATGGAGATTTTATTTCTTATATTTTGCCCTTCTCATGAGAGTGCAGGGTGGCTAAAAGCAAAGGGTAGAGTAAAGTAAAAGCACACTACAAAGTATAGCAGTCAAGTCAGCACTAAATTAGAGAAATACCATATAAATTATTCCCCTCTTACTAAACCCCAAGGCCTGTTGGAACAAATAGGTATTTGGTTGCCCTCTGTAGGGAACAGTCTGAGTGTGGTAGGGAGAGGGTTCCACAGTCAGGGCAAGACCATTGAGAAGGCCCTGTCTTGTGTAGCAATCTTCTGGGTCAAATTCACTGAGGGTACACTGCAAGCTAGGCTTCCTCTGCAGATCTCAAAACAGGTTTGCTGATACTAGGGAAGGCATTCCTGCAAGTACTTGAGTTCTAACCCATTTTTGAATGCTATTGTCTTATTGAATTGGACCTGGTAGGCTAGCACAATTCTTTCATGTTCTCTGTCATTTACCATTTCTTGCTGCCCTGTACAACAACTGGACAGTAGCACTCTGCGGCAGCTGCAGCTTCTAGATCATCTTTAAGGAAACACCCATGTAGATTGTGTTACGTTAGTTCAATCAGGAGCTGTCTGAGTGTGGACAACTGCAACTAGGTCATCCTGATCCAAGAACACCTTTAATTGGTCAACTAGCTAGAGCTGGCACTCCTATCGGTGGAGACCATATCCAGGTACACCCCCCAAAAAAACCCTATGCACCTGTTATTTTAGGAGGAGTGCTACTAACAGGCTACTAGTTCTGAGACATGAGAATCACCTACTCACAACACATCCAGCTTAAGAGTATTAATAGAACACAATAAGCCAAACTTAGGCATTTCTCAACCTCCTCATTTCTGTAAAAGTCATGCTTATGCTTTTGAAGTCCATAGATGGCAAAATGTTTAGCTTTGTCTAGAATTTGCCTTTTTCATGGAATCGGAAACCTCCCTGAATTAACACTTCAGTAGCATAACAATAAATATGTGTCAGTCTGTATTGTTCAGCTGCCCAGGTGATTTCTTTTTTTGTAACTGCTATGATATCAGAATAGAGGGGTTTATGAACAATACGAACAGCTATCCCATGGAACTATGTTGTCATTGCAAAAAATGATAAAATTGAGGTGAGCATTTTACTACTATTGTCGGATACCGATTTCTTTGGTAATCTTAACTGTTACATAGTGAAGCATTATTATGCTTTAAAATTTACAAATTACAGTATTTGTTAGGACAACAAATATAACCTGCCCTGGGATCATTAATCTGATGAACAGAGGCCTAGACTTTGATTACTTATTTCAAAGTAATCAAAAAAACAAAAGCAAACTAATGTCCCAATTGATATATCTACCATTGCCTGCCAGCAAACAATAAAATTGTGAGCCCTTCTTTCCTCTGCCTTTCATCAACATACCCATTTTGGCTAGTTCCACACAATAGACACTCCTAAACAGATGGAGAATTGGTGTATTTCCGGTTTCTAGCGCATACTATTTTAGTAGCAGTTAAGTTCACAATTTTTTTTTAGGGATTCCAAGTACAATCATATCTAATGTGACTAATAAAGGGTATGTATGTATGTATGTATGTATGTATGTATGTATTTAGCCACTCGTCATCCCTAGATCTCAGGGTGGTTCACAAGATAAAAATGCAATATAGTAACCACAAATATAATAAAAACAAAAATAATATAATAATAAAAACAAAAAGAAGCCATGCAGTTTGAGATACTATTCTCCAGGTTTCCTAGGTTTCAGATACTATGCTGTCCCCAGGGAGGCTTGCCTGGCACCTTCATTTCATCTCTAGGCACTAAGCAAAACCACTCTTCATCCAAGGCCTTTGGCTACAAACAACTACAGTACAACCTTTTTTAACTGTGGAGGGGTATTGCTTTTGTTTGTTACTATGTTATTTATTGTTGTGTCTTTATATTGTAAACCACTCTGATCCTCGGATGAAGGCTGATATAGAAATTTAATAATAACATTTAAAAGACTTTACATGTACAAAAGGTGACTACTGTATTGGGGTGCTTTCCTTTTGAGTCTACAGTCGGGGGGTTAGTGATCCTTTTAATAACTTGAAACACTGCTGGAAGGTATGGAACTGAGGAGGAAAATTGTAAGGAGACTTGGAACAAAGTACAGTTCAAATCTTCAGCCTATGATTATGAGAATGATTATAGGTAATTCATTAATGGCATTTGGACCTATTAAAACTACACATGATTAGGAGACCCATATCACCAAAGTGCTGGAGAGGTGGTGATGAGATTGGATGCTACTGCTGTGTGGTGGATGTGTAAGATAGTTGAAAACTGCTGGAAGTTAGATTTTCATTATATTTTAAACAGACCTCTCTTAATTCAAAATTGGCTTTATTTAGCATTTTTCAGAACAACCCAGATTGCATTATTTACAGGACTTTTGTAAGCTTTGCCATGCTCATAAAATTTGTGATATCTGTGGGAAATTATATTCAAACATAACTATGCACAAGCAGTAGTTAGTGCATGAAGGGGTAAAGAACAACAGGGCTGTATTGCTGGATAGACTCAGCTAAGTGACACCCCCTCTCCTCCAGATCTCTCCCCCCCCCCTCTCTGCATCATGTAAGTAAGCCATGAAAAAGGATCGCATCTGTGCTTTGGGGGAGTTCCACTGTGCAAGTGGAAGTTCTTACATGGGACAGCTTTGTTGAATGAAACCTTCAGTGTCTGTGTTGGTGTACTGATTTATCATTGCAGTTGTTTTTGAGACTATAGGTAGCTTCTTGGTATAGTTGTGTTTTTGTACTATAAACTATGGCTCTTAATAAAAATTTATCTCTCTCCACATTAAACTAGAGTTCTGTTCATTTTCTTTCTAAAATTTGGGTTTGTTTAACCCAAAAGTATAATAGAAAATGGTTTTTTCCCAAGCATAGCAAGGTAAAATCATATGCTTAAACACTTTTAAGTGCATGGTTGTGAAAAACACTAATGAATTTAAGCCTTAGGATATGTATTTTATCTGAAATCCTAGTATTGCAATGTGGACAGAAGTTTTAGAAAGTCATTTTTGTGGTTGTAAGCTGTTCTAAACTATTTTTGTTATATTTTAAATTGTTGTAACCTACTCTAGGTTACATATGTTCTACCATGTGATCTTGAATTCCTGAAGCAGTCCATTGATCAGATAATATGAGCCAATTCAGCACAAATTGGTCATATACTATTTCATCAGAATGACTGCTATCATTCTGTTATTAACCTTAAACCCTTTGTTTCAGTAGATAAGTGTATAATAGTGTCACAGTTCATTTGAATAAAAGCATAAAACTTATTTCCATAACTTGAATTTCTGTGCCTTTTTTAAAAAGTCATTTAGTAATTTTCTGGATGTTATGTAATCTTAAGATTCAAGTTAAGCTATTTCCAAAGGTCAGGTTGATAAAAGTTAGTTGTGTTGCCAAGTTCCATTACAGCAATTTTTAAAGACTGCCAATGTCCCTAGGTACCAAGAAAAATATTCCACGCTTCTTTAAATGTTTTGTGGCTTTGTTATAAATATATCCAGTTTCTTTAACCAAATTCTGTTCTGCCATTCATGTATCATTTGGCCTATATAGTCTTTGAGTTAGTGACCTCCATTGTTAGCTTGCACATTTCACTTCATTTGAACAGCATTTTGTAGAGGAAAGTTCATGTTTGTGGATCATTCAGCTTCTGTGTTAGCCAATGCTCTGCCCAAGAAAGAAGGATAAATTTATATTTTGCAGTCCTGAGTAGAGACAATCACGCACTTTAAAGATGTTTGCACTCAGCCACTGTGTGACTAGCATTTGTCATGTATTTTAAAAAAGAAAATATTAAAATTGGGACAAAGGAGGCAAAGCAGTTTGAGTTACTGAATAAGCTTGTTTGTTCAAGCTCAAATTTTTTAAACTGTGTTCAGTTAGCTCTGATGTTTGGCAATAATTAATCTGGGGTAGGGGATTATGAGAACACATCAATGTTATTCTGAAAGGATAATGCAAGTGAATGACTGAATACATGGGTCTGTTTTTTCTATTTTCAGAGGGTCCTTATGGAATATTTGCTGGCAGAGATGCCTCAAGGGGACTGGCAACTTTCTGTCTAGATAAAGATGCGCTTAGAGATGAATATGATGACTTATCAGACTTAAATGCTGTGCAAATGGAAAGCGTTAGAGAATGGGAAATGCAATTTAAAGGTAATGTTTAAATTCGGATATTCCTTTAAATCAAATGGAAAGTGAGTACTTGTAAAGGTGTTTCTCAATTATTTTGCAGAAATTGATATTTACTAAATTGCTAGTGAAAATGTCATGGTTCAGCTTATGTAAATATTCATTTAATATGCATAAGTATAGTGTATCTGTGTGGAAGGGGAGGTAAGAGACACCTTAATAGGTTTCCATGGCTGGGCACAACAGGACCACTCCCTTCCTCACAGTAGTGAAAATACTGGATCAGATGGGGATCAGGAGGATGTGGAGGCAGTTGGTTCTAAGTCTTAGTATACAGTTGCCTCTTGTTAATTCTGCTGCCACAAGCAAGATTAAAAATTGTGCTGGCTAGGATTGATGGGAGTTGTCATCCAGAGCATCTGGAGGACACCAGATTAGGGAAGGTTAGGATACCAAGTGCTTCTGTAAACATCAGCATTAGTCAAAGTACCTCTTGTGGGGGAAGGAGCTACTGCTGTGTGGGGAGTGATCACAGGGGTTCTTCCAGAATTCCAAAATCACTATCTCATGAGTTGCTTGTGTACCCTTCAGGGACTGCAGTACATTCTCATCATTGTAGAGACATTCTTGCATGGATGTTTGTGCAGGCAGAGCTTAGTCCTTGACTGTCAACAGTCAACAGGGGAAGGTGGTGGTGGCAGAGGCAAAAGCCACTGCTCTCTGTAAGTTCACTTAACCTCTGACACTTGTTGCTGTTTGGTGAATGTGGGTGGACAAGTAAGTTTTCTGCCCATGGTGACGGCTGTCAAGAAGGCCATTTTTATTGCAGAAACACTAACCTTTCCATTGTGGGCGTGTTATTTCCAGTATACTAGGATGTTTTTCAGGTAGGAGAAAGCTAAAAGAACAGCTTAGGTGTGTGTGAAAACACCTTCAATCATGGATATGAACTAAAAAAGTTAAGTTAATGGGTTGAGAGATAGACCAATGTTTATATAGATGTTTAATGTCATGTTGTAACTTTCGATTATAATACCTACATGTCTTTTTCAGAAAAATATGACTATGTAGGTAGACTGCTAAAGCCAGGAGAGGAACCATCAGAATATACAGATGAGGAAGATACCAAGGATCACACTAAACAGGAATAAACATTGTAAATCACCAAAGTCAGGGGCCTTTGGAACTGCAATCTCTTACTCCCCATCACAGAATGCCCTGTGCCCTTGGGTACAGTTCATCTGCTGCGGAAAACGACTTGATAGGTTTTGTACAAGAACATCATTACCCTCTCAACAAAAAATTGATTACTAGGCATTATTTGTGCTGCCAAACATAGTTTTTGTTGCAGTTTAACTGTAATGTCTGGAAAGGCTTCAGAAATGAAACGGGCGCAGGGATTTAAAATGCAAAGAAAACTATTCTTTTTAGCATGTTGAAGCCTATGAACAGTTTGTTATTTACAAGCTTAAGCGTTTCATATGCCATTTTCTACTTCTCTTGACGCTAAATGGAAAACCTAGTTAAGGAATCCCAAGTAAATTTGGCTGCTGAAACATAATAAAATGAAAATACTCAAACTAGTTTGTGGGCCATTGGTTTCCATGGCAGAAAACTACTTCAGATCTCTGCAGATTAAAGGGTTTCAAATAGAATCTCCTGGAGGATAAAGGAAAATTTATCTGCAGAAGGTATCATCTGAAGCTTCTATGATTTTCCTTCCCCCTCAATCAAATCAGAATAATTGTGCCTTATTTCAACTTAGAGACTTGAATTGTTTTAAGGGAAAACCCCAAATGTGACCTGAGTCACTAAAAGCAGCATTGAGGACTGAAGTTAGAACATTCGGGTGACTGGAAAACATTGATGTCATTCTGTATATAGAATGTAAAGGAATACTCAGTGTTACTGCCATATATATATATATGTTAATATACATAAACTTAATTAGCAGTGTAATGGCCAAATGCACTCCCCTTTTGCTTTTTAAATAAACAAGCCCACCTCTTCCCTAAATTTAAGGAGCCTAGCCTCATATCTTTGAGAAATGAGGGATGTGCATGGATGTGGGTGCTCATGTGCAAGAAATGGAGGGATGGTTCCTGCAGATACTGTAAATATGAATACAATTTTAATAAAGCATGTAAAATACCAAATGTGCTGTCAGACTTTATGTAGATGCTATTAAGCTAGTATCGGTGGCCAGGACTCGTGTGTATGAGTAAAAGAAGAAATATTGGAGATATTAAATATTTTTGCACTGCTATTAAATAAAGCTTTACCCAGCTCATTTTTACTTAGTCATCACACTTAATTCACAACAGAAATGTGACATTCAGGTACAGTTTAGATGAATGAGAGCAAACAGGTGGCATATAACAGTGGAGCATATCTGTATGTAGACATGCTTTGGCTATTACTTTTCATTGAAGGTTGTCATTCCTTTTTCTTGGCATATTACAAACACAGCTTGTTTTTATCAATGTGGCAGGTAAAGAAAAAAAACCTTTTCTTGAATGCATTTCCTGTAAATTAGTCAATAAAATAGCATTAAGCTGCCATTAACGACCAACACAAGGAAAATCATGCCACGCAGTAAGACAGCCATGTGTCGTGCATGAAGAAAACAGAGCTGTGATCTTCAAGCTATGTGATATAGTGTGTTTAACAAACAGCATCCTCCTCCTGTCCAAAATGACCAAACAGTTCTGGACCATGCTCAGGTTGGCTTGTGAGTAGAATGTTCTTATGGTGTCAATAGGAAGATTTTCTATCTGCTGCCCCATTTTTTAAAATGTGAACATGCTGTTGTCCTTTAATTTGAAAATAAGCCTCCACTGATGAGCCACAGTTACAACTCTTCCACTCCAAAAATGTATTCCATAATTGAAATAATGCAGTCTGTTTTGAGAAATGAACAATTTGTGTTCCTACTTTTTTTTAAATAAAGTGTTCTGTAGATACATTGCTAGTGTGCTGTGTTTGTCATTTTACATTCAGGGAAGCTGTTGGAAGGGGAGTAAAATGTTGGACTTAACATAATTTTCCTTTCTATAGTGGATGGAGGGTATCCTCAAATCAGTTGGTGTTCCCATTCCAGTAGGGGAGGGCTATGTTAATCAGACTTGTAATTGCCATCCTGCATGAGAGTGTGTCTCCCTAAGTTTAGGGATATAACAGCAACAATCTGAACAATTCAGAAATTGCAACCCTGAAAAGCAAAAATAACAGACAAGGAAACATGTATGGCATCTCTATCCTTAAATAGCACCAGCAGAGAGCCAGAGACTTTCCCTTGACATTCCTAGCAGCAATAATCACTCCAAGTAGAATACCCTCCATCTACTGTAGAAGAGGAACTTCCCACAGTAAGTCCAACATTGTTTTCCTGTGGTAGAGGGTCAGATTGGATGTTCAAAAACTGCACCCATCCATAGTAGGGTTTTTCACTGTGGCTCCCACCTTAAGCTGAGACCACCTCTGAAGACACCTTGGAAAGAACCATTTAGTTCACAATGACACACAACACCACTGTATGACTGCCCTACAGTTGTCTGGAGGATTGATACTGAACTATGGTGGTATTTGCACTTCACATGGAATGAGCAATGGTCCTTTCAGGCAAGAGTGGATGCTTTGTAACACAGAAATGCAAGCTTTTTTCACCATTCTAGTAAAGACTTTCCTCCCACCACTACCAAAAATTCAACGTCCTTAGTACACCTACATTGTATCCTAATGGTCCAACAAGTGTCTGGTGCCATATCTTCTTTGGAGGTAGCTGAGATGGCTCTGGGCCAAACCCAAGCCCTCATGAACCTTATGACAGGCCAGATCTGAGCATCTTAACACCTGATCTCAGAGAGGAGTATTGCCCTCTTTCAGAATTATGACGCTGGAGAGAAGCTCCATGAGGGGAGCATCCACTATGGGAATCTTGGATCCTCCAAGGAGTCCATTGAAATTTAGGGCTGTCCACCCCCTGCCCATCTAGGAAACATTGCAGCATTGGGGTTCAGTGTCCTTTTAATCTGCCTCATCAACTCCCCCAACCCAAAGGGAAGCGGGGTGTGTGTGGCAGAAATAGGCAAATGGAAAAGTTTGGCAAAACTCGGCCAATGCCCTAACCACTGAAGTTCAGCAGGACAGAAACTGCAGGAGGCCCTCTCCAACACAGGATGGCAGTTAAAAGCAATTTCCACAGCCCTATTACAGTATGGAAGGACCAACCCATTTGACGATACCCTCCACTGTAGGAAAATTAAATTTTCCTGCTTCGATGCAGAAAATTAGCAAGAGCATCTCCTTGCACTTCCAACAAATCCTTATACAAAGTATGATGAACATTTAGGTTTAAAGCTCTACTTTGATGGCTTTCATAAAGGACACAGTAATGGTTGGAGACCATTGTCACATTGTGTTCTTCCTCCACTCAAGTCATGAGGTCCTTCTCCAGGGTGCTTGAAGGGTGGCAATAAATCAAGAATTGGAAGGGGCCCTGAGGATCATCTTGTCCAATATGCAGCTGCCCCATGAATCGAACCTGCAATCTTGGCATTATCAGCACCATGCTCTAACCCAGTGTTTCCCAGCCTTGGGCCTCCAGCTGTTTTTGAACTACAATTCCCATCATCCCTGACCACTGGTCTTGCTAGCTAGGGATGATGGGAGTTGTAGTCCAAAAACAGCTGGAGGCCCAAGGTTGGGAAACACTTCTCTAACCAACTGAGCTATCCAGTGAGAGGGCTTTTTCAGTTGTGTCCCATCCTCACCGCTCCACCCCCAAGTGTATGGAATACTTTCTCCGGTGAGGACTGCTTCGCACAGACACACGGACATCTTTTTGTCACCAGGTTAAGACTTCCCTTTTCTTCGCAAGCATTTAGTGGCATGTGACCCAGCTTTGTTAGTGTTGCATTTTGGAGTTTTTCAGTTGGTTTCTGTGGAGGCAGCTGGGGTTATATGATTTGTGTGTTGCATTGATGGTCATTTTTAATTCTGTATGCTTTGAAAATTGCTAAATGTATAGTGTTGGGCAGCTAACAAAACATAACCTGCAGCTTAATAGTGTAGGGGGTAGCTCCCTATTCAAGCAACCATTTTAAATGAACAGGATTTGGCTGTTTCAGCAACAGAGCCAAGTTACTAACAAGATGCCTATTGACGGTGTTCACATATAAAGCCTCCTATGTAGGACGAAACAAGGTGAAGCAGCACCTTCCTCAGTACAAGCCCATTCATATCCTAAGATCTTCTTGGCACCCCAATGCTAGGAGATGTCCATTATGTGGTGATGAGGGGAAAGGCCATATCCTTTTGCCCAGCACAAAAATGCACTCTGCTTCTGCAGGAGGGAGTGTTCTGTCCTCCTTCTAGCAGCTGATAGCAATTTTTATTTCTTTCAGGATTGCAGCTTTTGAGAGCTTATTTGCAAGGCTGTCTTTTGTGATCCAGTAACAAAAAAGGCAAGAAAATACTACTCCCTCTCCATCAGTAAGATTCCCACCCATTCACTTGCTCATATGTACTTGCTGTGCTACTTCTGAACTACAAACATTCAAAGGCATTTTTAAAGACTCCACAGAGTATTTGACTGACTGCAAATAAAGAACATATTAAATCATGAAACTGAATTTTCAAAGAATCATAAAAAAAACTTTCATCTCCAAACTTATACTACTAAGGTGAGATAAGTAAATAGCCATTTCTTGGGGAACTGCTTTGTTTAAAGGACAGGTGTACTGTTTGGTTTTGTGATGTTATCAGGAAACAGACCATGATGAGTATTACTTTCCAAGAAGAGGGAGGGGGTGAACTGTGTAGAAGTTGCACATAATTTGCTGCATGAATGTTCAGAAATGTTGTTTTTCCAGCCTACCCTTTCTAATGGTGGGGCTTGTACTACCTGCAGCAGTTTATTATTTCTTTCACAGAGGCAGCCTAATCTCTGAGGGGACAGGTTTGCAAACTAGAGCAATTATTTAATCAATTATTTTTTTAAAGAGCCTTTTCCCAGTTTAGATTAGTGAATCAACTACCTAGACAAAGACTACTTCAATGTCTTGGAAGGTGAATACCTTTTAATGTTCTCAGGTTGTTTAAATTAAATTTGATCTCTTTTCTAGGCTGGGTTTTTTTTTAGCCCTTCTTAATAGTTGATTGCTTCTTGCATATTTCTATTTCCCCCCACTAGTTTTATTCTATTTTGAAATTATATAAGCCAATCTGGGAATCTGATCAAAGGATGAGTTATAAAACATTTAACAACGAAATCGGCCAGCAACAAAGTATTACAGTTTGGATGCAGGGAACACAGTATTTCCTCAGCTAATATCTGATGCAAGAAAACCATGTTTGAATCCATCCCAAGAGACTTGATTCCTTGGCAATGAGCTCCACAGTCCCCAAATTAAAACCTTAAAAATAAAACTTGTGTATTCCCATCAACTATTTGGGTAAAATGATTGACCTTTTGCTACCCAACAAGCAACAGCTTTTTATGACTCAAGGAGGATTCAAATAGTAGAGACAAGCAACCTAAAACAACCATGCAATTCATGTGGTAAATGTCCTCTGTACCCCTACTCATTTAAACATCTCTATGCATCAAGGCAGCATTTGCTAAGCACTTTGATTATTAAAAAATATATTTTTCATGAAATAGCCTAACACACTGTCTATTTTTTCCATAAACTTAAATCTGCATAATGTAATTGAGTTTTCTTGTCACAAACACTAGAATTTTGGAACATAGTGCATGAACAGCCTATCAACAGGTGATATAGGTGGTCTGCACAAACAGATCCATGAAGATCCATTCAGCGCTTTATCCTTGTATAACAAACCCTTGTTTATTCCAGGCAGGATAAGGATCAGCAAGAGCCTAGCCAGCTGCTATATGTACAGAGTTGGTGGACAGAAGTTGTGCAAACCAGTTTTAGAGAACAAAAGCACAACACACCTCTTTCTTTACAATCAAAATCACAGTTAATCAACTGGAAATAAAAGTCAAATGTTAATAGCCAAGAACAACTTGCAGGAAAAATATTCAGGTGAAGTTTATCAGCTATACAATACCAAGTACCATAAGCTTGGAATAAAGCCCATATATTTTTGCCAGTGTCTATAGTGTGTTCCATTATGCAAAAGCAACACTCCAAATTCTCCTATACTTGCAACATTGTTTACCTCATCACCACCAGTACCTGTTAAAATCATGTGAATTAAGAAGGTAAATTAAGACTTTTTCATAACTTAAATTTTGACCGGAAAAGAAAAGCCCCTGGTCATGCTTAGTTCCACTCACTGCTGCAACAAGCTCTAGACATGCCAGTTTAACTAATAGTTTAACAACAAAATTACTACACAAGTTTAAAGAACAAGATTGCTTAAGAACCACACACTACACGAAGGTGACTTTTTTGTATTTTTATAAAATCTGCAAAGATACCACAAATTATGCATACTAAAGGCTAGATATGCACACATTTCATTCAAATAAATGAAAGTAAATATATTTCTTTTATATACAGTTTAATCCAAATTTACAATTGCATCATTTTCATGGAGGAGGTGGCATAGATAGAGCACAGGTTTGAGATGTATTACTTCAGCACACTGAAAAGATGCTATATAAAATGTGTATCATCAATTCCTAGTTCCTTTGCAAAACAAAGTAGTTCTAAAAGGCTAGTTTGTGTGTAGAAATTAATTACTGGGAAATCCTCTTATATTCATATACAAATATGCACATATTCATAATTGTTCTATTCAGATTCACAAGGCAATAATGACAGAAAATTGCAATGGATTTCAACCATATCTACCAAAGAAGTCCAATAAAACTAAAATGTTGGATCACTTAGGATATCTCCCAGTAATAAGGCATCAAACAGTGTTAGGCTTTATTTGTAGAAAGTTACCTGAAGACAGCTATCTCACTGTTTTGCTGTATGTAATGAAAATGCACCTATTCCTACCACTCCTTCCACTTCAGGGAAGGAGGTTTTCCATTTCCTTATTCTAAGCATTTTAATTTACAATAACTGAAATGAACAGGTAATTACAGGTTAAGTATCCCCTTAACTTCTACCTCCCAATACAAATAACTACTATTTGAATTAATCATTTACATTTAAGAAAAGTGATGACTTGGACAATTTAAGTTCAGTTGGTCGTAGCAGAGTATGAAATCTGCACTTTATTTAAACCCATTTTGACAACATTTTTTAGTATGTACTATATTTGTACTTTAAATAAAAACAGTGTCAAATTTGTACTTTAAATAAAAACAGTGTCAAATAACAAAATATAATTGTTTAAAAATAACCTCTCCTTGAAGTGCAAGTCACTTAGTAGAGCAATTAAACAGAAAACACAAGCATCTCTTCTAACTGAAGGGTGATTAGTGAGCCACGTTACTTTTATCCTTCTGCTTAAACTTAAAGATGTAACGTTTACTAAGCCATACCCCTTCCCCTCTGCAACCTACTTTTGCCTAAGTACAAGTATGAACCAGCATAAAATAAAACACCTTAAACCAAAGAGATTGATGCCTAACTCAAAATTTCATACTCAACGCAAAAGAGATCCTGAAATAAAGTAACTAAAAAGCAAAACAAAATCCAGCACCCAAGAACGTGCACATTCCTATATAGCATGGAGTGTGCATGTACTGTAAAAAAAAATGTTGATAGTAATATATGCATTTATCAACTTATGTCATTTCTCCATTAAAAATGTCTTCTTTTTGGCTTCTATAAGTAGAAATAATGATGGAAAACTTGAATGAAAAAAGCTTTGTAAGTTACATGAGTATACCATAACTTCTTTAAGAAGTATGAGCTGAACCATAAGGCATCCCAAAGTATTTTTGCATATAATATTGGAATGCAGATCCTGTAAACAATAAGTCAGGGACAGCAACACGGAGACCAATATATTTTCCCTAGGATCTCTTTGATTATTCGCCAAACCCAGTACAACTGATCAAGGGCAAGTACTTAATTTTGTGAGAAACCAATGCGATCCTTCGTTTTCCTATACATTTGTTTTTAATCAAGCTTTAAAATAGCTCTCCCTGAAGATCCTTGAGCTAAAATACTGGCATTAGGAGTTGATCTCAAGGTTCAAGCTTAATGAAAGTCTACTGCTCAGGTATATCACTTCTTGATTTTGTGGCAGTACTGTTCTGGTGTATGCTGTTACTCAACTCCTGTACAGTATTTGTAGTGGGAAAGTTTATTGGGACCCACGCCTGAGGGGCAGCTGTAGAATTACCAGCAAGGATCTTGGAAGAATTGGATTGATGTCTATGATGATCACTTTCCTCACCAGTTGGATGTCTTTTTCTCCCAGATTCTTCACTAATGGGAGGCTGAAAGAAAGCATGGAAATATTATTATACCCTTGCAGTTATCAGAACTTATTATGATCTAGTTTTGAACCTCAAAGCCTGAGCATTTAATGGTTACTCCAAATGGCTGAAGTGCAGTGACATCATGCCAAAATATGAGAAATTGTTTCTTGAATAAATAAAGGGAATGTGGCCTGCATGAAAGGTATCAAATACAACCCAGCAATAACATTTTCTCTTTTGAGACCTGCTTTGCTCTAGTTGTCACTGTCAGGTATCCAAGATTATCTCTACAGATGACATGTACGAAGTTTCATAATACAGAAAGCAGAATAGAAAATGTGCAGCATGACTACAAACCGGTTTGGCATTTCAGACCATATTACATTTCAGAATGTCTTAAACTTACCCTCCAATCATAACAGACATTTGTTGACTTTACATTAAATTTGGGGGTTGTGTCTCTTAAATCAGTCAGTAATGTTAATACACTAAATTAATTTGCTTGAGATAGCTTGAACACTTACATCTACTCTGAAGTCTTCCAATCTTTTAAAGTTACAGAGGTATTCTTGAAGCTTTGGATCAATGGGTGGAGTTTTAGACTGTGAATACTTTAGATAAGCCCAAAATTTTTCTAGTCCATAGAGTTGACCTAATGAGAGAGCATGTTGGAGATATCTTAAAACTAATTAAGCATGAAGTCAAGCAATATTACACAAGACCATTATGAACAAGGTCTTACCAGATTCATAGTCTCTCTTTGTTTCTTCTTGGAAATCTTTGAAGATCTCCTGCCTGAACTTTTTTTCCAGCCCATAGCTGTAAAACCGGAACAAACACTCCAGACCATATCTGTAGAACAGTGAATAAAGAATAAGAGCACAAAAATCTCTTGAAGATATTTATTGTTCTCCTTATAGCAAAAACAACAACAAAACATCACTTTAAGGATGGGAATCTGGAAAGCTTATCCAGCTATTCCAATTTTCATAAGCTAGTTCTCTCTCACACCCACACACCCCACACCCCTACCCCTCAGTACAGGCAGCTACCTTGTTTTTTGCTGAGTAAGCCATACCCTGAAAACAGAACAGCATATTTTCATTATGACTTTTACAGAAGGAATTTAGATATAATGAAGTGGAGGTGGGGATTCTAGATGATTAACGACTGTCTTACACTAGTTAACTGTAGCTACATAGTGGAGAAACATACCTGGACTTAATTTTGGACAGTGCCCATGCCCTGGTGTGAGCTATTTTCATGTTGATCAGCCCAACAGTGGTGAGTATATTGCTATCAAATATAACCAGACTTGTAAATAATCCCACAAAGATTTCTAATCTTATGTTATTTAAAACAAAAAAATGGAGACAGTGGAAGCACCTGCCTGTTGGGTTTTTCTGTCATTTGCTTTGAATCAAAACTCTGGCAAAAATTTAGACATTGAAAGAAGAATCTTTCCATTTATTTAGTGCACAAAAAAGCTGCTATCCAGTGAGGAAGACTGGACAGCCAAGGATTCCTAGCAAACAGTCTCTTAAATTATCCATCTGATAACTTTTTACAATCTGTTGTAAGCTCCATATTCAAGAGTAAACACTGCATGATGGAAAGAAATCTTAGTTTTCCATTCTGCAGCTGGAACCACTTTATTTTGCTATACTAATGCTTCAGAAGCACCAAAGCAATGCCATTAATATTGCTACACAAGTTGGCACTCGGTTCCTGTACCGTATATGACTTTACAGGTCAAACAAAGCACTACCTGTAGTGTTCTTTTGCATCATCTAGAGCAAGTTGCTTGAATTCTTCATACATTTTCTTGTTAAAGTGGTCTCTGAGGAAAAAGGACCAGAAACGAAATAGTGTGTTCATTTCTTGAGACTGGCCGATTCCCAACCGTTTCCTTTCTGGAGACAAAAATAATAATAAGGTAGCAAAGATGAAAGATAATCTATTTAGCATTCTAATTCTACTTTCTTCAGAACAGATGCTTTGTATGAATCTATACCACAAAAGAGTAGCAACAACAAAAAAATTACACCTTACACTACAGCTTGGAAAAAGTTAATGTTAAAGTCGCTTATGGCATTCATTTATTTCTGTCTCTGCCATGCTCCAGTGAGGTCAGGGCATCAAAACACAAACCTGATTTTTCTATAAAGATAACTTAGAGGCAATTTTTGGCCATGCTTCCTTTCCTGTGCAGACAGCCCTGAAAAACTGCCATAAGGGCAAAAGGATGCAGAGGGATAATCAAAACTGCCTCCCCTTTTACTTCAGCAGGAGCACCCATTTGCAATTCAAGTCCCTCCAAAAATATGTAGTTATATAACATTGTTGATATCCTACAAGCTATAAGAACAAAGACAAAGCAAGAACATAAATGGTTATGGTACTTAGAACTAAAGACAAAAAGCTATTTCCCATTACAGTTGCAGGAAAAAAATTGTATTTTTTACCATTAAGGCATCTACGGCGATATTTGTGGTACACTTGCTGTGTAAAACCATTTTCTTTTAGAAGTTCATGAGAAGGATGCTGAAATTTAGGAAGCGAATTTGGAGTACAACCGTAACTTCCAGATAGTGGAGCACCTTCCAAAGGCGATGCATTTGAACTACTATAGAAAATAAAAGACAAGCTGCTTAAATTCTTCAGAACATTTTTGAATACAGGTGATTGTGCATTCTCTTTTAATGAATAATGTAGAACCAACTTTCCAACCCTGTCACCAATAGGCGATCCTCAAAGTTAAAGTCAAATTGAACATTCCGAATGCCTCCAGGGTCTATACTAATTTCAAAATGAAGGTGGCAAGACTACATTTAAATGTATAGCAGGAAGCATGGTTAAATAAAAATATTTCTCTGATCATGCTACCTTTTTGCATAAAGGGGATTTTGGGCAGACGGAAACATAAAATATGCTATCTGTTGCCTGCATTTTGAAGTGAGAGATTCTTAAGGTGTATACCACACACTTTCCCCAAAATTTTTGAATCTGCTCTGATTTCACAAGGTTCAGGCTGGAATATAATGCATGTACAATGAAAATTATTTATGTTTAGCAAACCCACCCAATAGATTTGGATCTACATATACTTTTGAGCAAGCCCTTTCTAGTGTGATGTCCTATCATACCTAACTCTTTATTCAGCTCTGCTTTTTCTGACAATTTGTTAGAACTCTGTATGATTGCAAAGGCCCTTCAGTTCTGGCACAACGGATATGGAATTACCACAGAACACTCCTCTAGCTACCACTACAGAAAACAAGTCTAAATGACACAGTATTATCTACTATACATCCAAGGAAGGCTTCATAACTGCATTCAGGTATTACCTACTGCTTAGTCCTATGCCTGGAACTTCATGACTGTTCCCTGCTGTGACTATGACAATGGTTGCATTTGGATAATTAAAAAATGAATCAGCCTCCTGCATCTTCATGTAACTCCTACCTTCATGAGCAGGAAAACAATCCAGAAAGCTGGTTTAAACCAGGGGTTTATATCCTAGCTTCCCAGCTACTTGGATTGCCTGCCCGTGCAATTAAAAAGAAGTAAAACAGCTGCATGTGAATACAGGTAGTTTGTTTTTATCCCAAATGATTGTCCAAATGTAGCCATTCTATTGAGACAATGCCTACACTTAACTAGATAAAAATGTTTTCACAAATATTGATGCCAGATGCAATGCAAATGTAAGCTAACAATGTGGCAAGTGCCTGTAAACTGTGTACTACCATTCATAAGCACAAGTTGTTTTGTGTAATATGAATTTGTGTTCTGGAAGAGACTTCCATTCCATTTATATACATGGAATCCATTTCTATGAAACTCCTGACAATATATGCTTGCAGGTTATGTTCATCAACAGGCAACACCTGAACATATCTTGTAGTTAGGGGCTGTGTGTGTTTGTTTTGAAGGATAACCACCATTTATAAATAACAATTTCCCCAACATAATAGGTGTGAGCACTTGCTCTTTCCCTCTACAGTTGCTGCTCATGTGTGTAAACCTTGCAGCTTTTAAGAGTATTTCATTCCTCTCATTATTCTCTTCCTCTTACTTGCTTTGTTATATTGTGTAATTAAGCAATTTTCCAATGATCCTATGAACACAGAAGATTAAACTAAGTTATAATCTTAAAAAATATTGCTACCTTATAGAAGATGTTCTTGGCCTGTGATCCTTGGAATCCATTACCCAGCCAACATGACATTCTAATGGAGGGTTTGTACTATGCCGTGTTTTTCTTTTCCTTCGAGTCTATAATAAAATATAACATTATAATTTCCTGATGTGTCTGGTGCCACTTTTCTGAAGAATCACAGCCTAATTAAAGTCAAGTTTCATAAAGTTTCACATTGTATATCATATGCATTGTGAGGTCATAAAGTTGAGCTTGACTACCCAACTGCCTAGCTTTAAACAAGAAGTTAACAGTGTGAATATTTCACAATGGATTTAGCAGTTTTGGTCAAATCCAAAATTATTATTTCCTATACTACAATATTTGAGCAGCAGGAATTTTGAAAGTGTTACAAAGCCTGTGCTCCTCTGGCAACAAGAAACAACAGTAATATCATGACCTGAAAGTTTATGTAGAAAGAATTTAGCTACCTTAACATCAATGGATCTTGCTTCTTTAACCACAGGATAGAACCTTGGTGTTTTGTTAGGATCTTGTAGCCTTGGTGTACGAGGTGTTTTGGGTGTTCGGGTAGGGTGGACTCTAGGAGATTCAGGGACAGCTGTTGGCAGTGAGCGAGCCATTGTTGTTGGAGGTATTTCTTGGATGCCAAACAATTTACAAGCCAGCTCTTCAGTTAAGTCTAAACAGAAAGACCAGCAGATGAACAGATGAACACTAGGCACCTTGCTTTCTCTTGCTCTTCGAGGCCTTTTACCTGGGCTCTGTGTTTATCTGTTTCTTTAAATTTAATGTTATCTTCTTTTATTAACTTCTTAGTATAACAATATTAAATTAAGAGTCCCCCCTTTTTATTTGTAAGAAAAATTCATTGCATACACTCTCAGTATGTATAAAGTAAGCCCCTTGTAATCGAGCTGAACAGGAACCACTAAGCACCTGGAACTCCATGTCAATAGTGAAGGACTCATGGAGTTCTCAATCAGGTTGCACCATATCAACTACCATCTTGAGAACTTATAATTTTGCAACATTATGAATATATACCTTGTTGAGATCTTGGAGGACCCGGAGGAACTTCCTGATTTGGATCAATTGCATGCTCAGGCGTAAGATTGTCAAATTCTTCTTTACTGATAAGATTTAACTTCTTAAAGTTTTCAACTTCTTGCTGAAGTGGGGATAAAAGCTTCTGTAACAATGTATCATAAATTATAGGATAATAGCTGAAACAAGCCATATCAACATGAACTATTTGTTAAATAATCACATATTATTTACTAATATTTTAGTAATTATTCCAACTGGCAAGCAGGGTGCAATAAAACTCTGTCATGCTCATGAAGACAGTAAAACACTAAAATGGAAGAAAACCAGTCCTTCCAGGTTCATATCCCATGTCTGAAATAGGTGATCACCCTTATCAAACAAGTTGCCAAACAGAAAGATTTTGATAGCAAGAATGATTAAGAATGCTGCCCAGCCAACTGTCCCATCTTTTTAATATGCAGGAAAAAAGCAAATTGTACCCTAATCTCTCACATCTCCAGTTGTGTATAGCATTATATGCCAACGGTAGGCATGGGCGCAGCTAAGGGGAGCAGCTGCCCCCCCAGCAAGTAAATCAATAATAATGGTAACATGAAGCTTGTCCCCCCCTAACATAAATCCTGCCTACACCAACGATGGTGGGCATTATCTTTGGATGAACAAAACCTGCTATGTTCCACACACTGAGTAATATCGCAAGCCCACAGTAATTTCACTTAAAAATCTAAGAACAAAATGCCTTGATCTCAAGATTCTGTGCCTAAAGCAGGAAAAGACCTGCTTTAAACACTGAACCTGAAAAAGATAGTAACAGAAAACCTAGACAGACCAGACAAATGACTTCTAAACCATTAGTTTCTCAATTTAAATGTATCTTGTTCTTCTGCAAACATGTCACTTATTTTTTAAAATTGCTCTAGCTCAAAAATTGACAATGAGTTCATTCATTTAAAGTCTAAATTCCAGTATTACCAACACAAGTACAAAAAGACCAAAACTTTATTAGCATATGGATTTCTACTTAATTTACCACTGCTGATAATCTGAGCCCACGACATATGTATTTGATTGAATACCTATTAACCATTCATTAACATAATTACCTTCAAAGCAATGCAGTCATTTTCACTCTGTTCTGTCCACAAATCTTGTTCATAGTAGTATAAGCCATCATTAATAACTTTGGCAAGTTCTGATGTAATTTTTGCTCGTGAGACATGGTTGCCAGTGCGATCTCCTCCAGGATGTTTTCTCATATATGGTGGCGTTTGTGTTACAATCAAAATCTTATTTAAATCCTGATCATCAATTTCATAATCTGAATCACTATCTGACCACTCAGTGAATGTATTTTTTCGGCCTTCTATTTGTTCCATCTCTTCATCAAACAAAAAATCAAGTTCTTCCTGTTCTTGTTCCTCTAAAGGCAGTGGCTGCTGCTGTCCTGACATCTCCTCAATTGCAGGCACAGATTCCTGGAAAAGGCAAAAGTGTTTCACACTTTCAGTGAATCAAAGCTAATTGATTACTTCTTGAAATAATATTGGGAAAGTATCTAACTGGAAATAAAATGAACAGAGGAATTAACTGCAGGAATAGCAGTTTCAGCATCCCAAGGCACACAGAATGGAACAGAAGGATTAACAAATTATCATTTACACTTCTTAAAACCACACCTTTTTTCTTAGGCTTACAACTCAATTCAAAAAATAGTTTTATAGTGTAACAGAGTTCTAACACTGGCCACAATTCAACAGAGAGCCAAACATGCTTAAGCCTCCTGATTTCAATACAGTGGTGCCTTGCAAGACGAAATTAATTCGTTCCGTGAGTTTTGTCGTCTTGCGATTCTTTTCGTCTTGCGAAGCACGGTGTCGGGAAAGTTTTGGAAAAGCTTCAAAAATCACCAAAGTCTTTAAAAACCTCAAAAAAGGCTACCACACCGCGTTCTATGAGTTGCTCCTCGAAGTCAAGTCGCAACTGTATTAACGGTGTTAAGAAAAAGGAAACAAACTTGCAAGATGTTTCCGTCTTGCGAAGCAAGCCCATAGGGAAAATCGTCTTGCGAAGCAGCTCGAAAAACAAAAAACCCTTTCGTCTTGCGAATTTTTTGTCTTGCGAGGCATTCATCTTGCGAGGTACCACTGTACGCTGATTGTGGCTGGCATGTTTTGATTGTGGCTGGCATGCTTTACATATTTTTCTTCTCTTTTCCCAAAACAAATTCAGTAGCATGTCACCTGTGGCTGCTTTCCACAGATGTGGGGTATAATGTAAGCACATGTACAGTGGTACCTCGGGTTAAGAACTTAACCTGTCTGTTCTTAACCTGAAACTGTTCTTAACCTGAGGTACCACTTTAGCTAATGGGGCCTCCTGCTGCCGTCCCGCCACCGCCACATGATTTCTGTTCTCCTCCTGAAGCAAAGTTTTTAACCTGAGGTACTATTTCTGGGTTAGCGAAGTCTGTAACCTGAAGCGTGTGTAACCTGAAGCATATGTACCCCGAGGTACCACTGTACCAATGATGGATCCATGTAGCTTTAAGTACCTCCCTCCTAAGAAAAACACAATAGCAAGGTGAAGACCAGTCTAGTGCCAGCAGAAGCAACTGTGCAGAGCTTGTCTACCCTTCCCTGTCTGAAAGTGCTGCTCTTGTTCCCATTACTTTAGCAATGCGGAAATAAGGGAAAGGACACTAGCCCCTGCTGCAGTGAGTGAACCATAGGCCACTGGAAAGTAAACCCATTTCAATTCAAGTAAAAGAATCAGCAAAAGAATATCAACATGGGCACAGATGGATACAAGTCCCTATATACAACTCAGCATGTAATTGTGGCATTGTCAAGCTGATCTCCCTCCTCTACCTTTTCCCCCTTCCATATGCATCTTGCCTATTCACATTTAAGCTCAAGGACAAAGCTTATGTCTATTTTTTTAAAAAGAAAATACTGTGAGGCACTTTGGAAAACAGTATGTAAAGGTGAATAAAATGAATAATTAACAGACAGAGACAATTTGTGCTTGAGACCAAAATCACTAAAAGAATACAGTATATTTGCTAAAGTTATGATGGCCTGAAGGCTGTACTTCGACATGTGTCTAGGTCAGGCATCCCCAACCTGTGGCCCTCCAGATGTTTTGGCCTACAACTCCCATGATCCCTAGCTAACAGGACCAGCGGTCAGGGATGATGGAAATTGTAGTCCAAAACATCTGGAGGGCCGAAGATTGGGGATCCCTGGTCTAGGGTCATGGTACATTACATCCCATGTCTAAATCCACATTTTCCGGAAGGGACGCGGGTGGCGCTGTGGGTAAAACCTCAGCGCCTAGGACTTGCCAATCGCATGGTCGGCGGTTCGAATCCCCGCGGCGGGGTGCGCTCCAGTCGTTCGGTCCCAGCGCCTGCCAACCTAGCAGTTCGAAAGAATCTCCGGGTGCACGTAGATAAATAGGGATCGCTTACCAGCGGGAAGGTAAACGACGTTCCGTGTGCTGCGCTGGCTCGCCAGATGCAGCTTGTCACGCTGGTCACGTGACCCGGAAGTGTCTGCGGACAGCGTTGGCTCCCGGCCTATAGAGTGAGATGAGCGCACAACCCTAGAGTCTGGCAAGACTGGCCCGAACAGGCAGGGGGGTACCACTGTAATCTCATTTTATCAACAATTCTAAATTCATTTGAATGTGCCTTATTTATCTAGCATTCCAGGTACAGAACTATCCTGAAATACTTTTTACAGTATCTGGAAGACACGTAACTTAGAACATCTTACAATACCTTTGGCTTTGCTGGGGATGGACGATGTCTTTTTTTAACTTCTATCCAAGGTTCAGAGTCCAGATCTGGCAAGCTTGTAGATAATCCTTTAGACATTGTTTGAAGGTTACTTGTTTCAGTGCTTTTCTTAGTAGTTAGACTTCCCATTCTTGGAGAACTTGGTGCAGATTCTAAGATTGAAAATTATTTCTGTATTTAGAACAGATCAGGCTATTGTTTACTATTGTTTGACTTACTATTTTTCTTTCATGAAGTTGACCTACTTTTCCATTCATGTCCTTATTGATATGTGTTTTAAGACAAATAAGTCTACAGAATATTTTAAAATGTAAGGTGTAGCTGACAAGTGTAGAACTGGAGCTTTGAATCATTCCCTGATCTACTGTCATGTTCCCCTCCTGTTTAGCTGGTAGGACAGTAATAAGAAAAATGAAAGAGTTGATTCCTCCTGTGACTCAGATATCAAGGCCAACAAAACTTATATCACTGACCAGAGAGGAAATCATTCCCAGTTTGGGGAGATAACTACAACTATTAATTGAACTACATGGCAAGAGAAGGTCTACTAGGTGGCAGGCAACTTGAAAAACAGGTAGAAAGAGTGGAAACAAACAAGTGTATTGGTAGTTATCTGGGGAGACAAAGCAGTCCAGGCCCTAGGATAGCCCAGCAGCTGGTCTGGAAAGGAAATCTCATGAAGGATCTATTCTAGTGCAGTTATTGCCACCTTAGCCAATCTACCTGCATATTCAAGTGTCATCAAAAGGAAGGCAACTGCTATAGAAGTCAGGCTGTTCATTGTCCAAGATAGGAAATATGTTTTCACCTAAAGAACCCTCAACTTAGTGCTTCCTTGGATTAAGATCAAACTTCAAGCAGTACAGTGGGACAGTAGAATGGGGGTGGCCTACTGCACAAGAAAGGGAGTTCTGTGCATGTCCTCAGCCTTCAGAAGTTCACATGTTTTTCAGAGTTAGGCGGAAAAAGAAATAAAAATACCTTACCAGTATGTGAACCAAAAACTTTGCCTGGTATAAATTCTGGACAGTTAATAAGCTGAGAAAAGTCTGTTTGTGGAGGTCTGCGTGGAGAGGGTCCTGGAATTGGCCATTTCTCTGGTTCTACTCTTTTCCTCATCTTCTGATCCACTATTTCTACTTCTGTACTGTCCTTTAAAGCCTAGATGACATAAATACAAATAAACTGTAATGTTGTATAACACTTTTTTTGTTTCAAATGGCTGTTTCATATATATTATACCTTTTCTACAGAGAAAACATACTTAGCTTATCCAGTAGGATTCACATTTCATCATGAAGCCAACAATGCCTTTCTGATTATCTATTTTTTCTTTCTATTAAAGGGATATCCAAGAGCAGAGATTGCTTGTTTCCTAAATCTTGCAAGAGTCTGAGAGATCATACACTTCCATTTAGAAACAGAAAGTCCACCCCAAAAGTGCTACCACATCTTGACTTATTTTTTATAGTTCCAATGGGTATGTTCTGACCTATTTCTTTCAAAATGAAATTTATCATTGTTTCAATTATTCCTGACAATGTAGGATTGATACCAAGAAGGACCAATGTACCTCTTCTTGCTGGTAAGGAGCCAATAACGTATTCTGCTTTACTAAGATGTATTACTGGTTGTTTGTGTTTTTTTAAAGGAGCATGTATTTTTCACCCTTCCACGGAAAAGTAATTTAGAATGCCCACGTTTGTTTTCTTCAAGTTCTACATTTAACAGCCCTCAATGGCAAGTGAAATAACCAAAATAGGCTGAAATTCATTTTATATTGATCAGCTTGCATATTAGACATGTATTGCTTTGGTGTTTTTTGATTTCAAATGTACTATTTTATAAAAACTGGATTTTGAAGCATTAAGTAGCTTTAGGTTAGACAAAAAAAATTGAACCAAGCTTTGTTGAAGTTTCTAATTCAGGTTTCCAAAAAAGACCCCCCCCCCAAAAAAAAAATAATTTACATTACAGTAGGGACTAAAAACTGAAATTGGCTTACCTCTAATATTAGACTAACATTTGTAGTAAGAGCCTGCACACGATGGAAACTGGCAATCAAAGAAATAGGCAAGAATCCTTGTTGGTCCATCTTTCTCCTCAAGAAGAAGTCTCTTTCCAAGTTTTCTACACTGAAATAATACTCACTAAATAAAGAAGAATGTTTGGTTAGCCCACTATGTTCTTCTAAACTCCCATCACCCTTTATCAAAGCTGGCTTACTTATCTCTTTGTAGTAAATATTTGTTTTCTCACTTTACTAACTTTTTGAAGATATTGTCCTATACCACTGTGAATATTAAATAATAATAAAATAACTTATCAAAATAAAGTACCATTGCTTCACTTACCATGACCAGTAAAAGCAGTCATAGGAATGGTTTATGCTAGCCTGAGTGAAGACAGACTGTTAGCTCCTTCCCCAGCTTTGCTGAGTAAACTTGTTAGTTTCACTGCTGTCTGCTAAAGGCCTAAAGAGGAAAGCAAAGAGGGTTGCTTCTGTGGGGAGAAACAGGGGGAAAGGAGCGAAGAGAGAATCTCAGGAAGAAGATAGCAAAAACTGAGTGCTCTGACTGAGGACTGAGAGATGCTTCAGGACAGGAGAGAATGAAGCCTGGAATGCATTGGGCCCACTGAAGCTTGGTTGCTTTTCAACCCCCAACTAGAAAGAAGTACAGTGATCTGTGCGGGAGGCAACCCACAGCACCGCGTCTACACACACGCAGGTCAGCGCTTCTGTGCATGCGCAAAGTGCAATTTAGCGCTTCTGCACATGCATGAGTGCCGAAACCCGGAAGTAACCCGTTCCAGTACTTCCAAGTTTGGCGCAGTGCGCAACCCGAAAACGTGCAACCTGAAGTGTCTGTAACCTGAGGTATGACTGCACCTTTCACAGTAGGTAGCCAATAGTACATTCACAGTTGGGATAAAAAAACAACTAACAAAACTCAATTTGCCAAAGTGAAACTATATCTTGGGAGAAAGACAGCGGGCTCGTGTTACAGATAGAAAACTTGTTGCCGGAATCTCTGATCAAGGACAGCTTTTGCAGACACACATGTATTCTAAATTGTCTTGTATGGGTTACAGAGAGGGGACCCTCTCTGGTAGCTAGTTTGGAAGTTGAAAAACATACACACTTCTCCATCTACTTTAGCAAGAGCTACCAAGAGAGACTCTTCTGATAAGTCCTCAAGCTGGCTTGTGCCATCCTTTGAAAAGTATCTGCAGAGTTGAGAACTGCCTGTGAGATGAGGAGAAGGAATGTATTAGAGCAATTCCTCTGAGGAATGCTTCGTTTCAGAAGCCTGTTTTGACTGTGGCAAAATCAGATGAAATGCGCAGCTTTGGAAAGTTGTTATTTGCTTCATCCATCAAAGGAAGAACTTCTCCCTGCCTGGGCAATTTTGGCTTAGAGGGGCAGGGTCTATTTTGGGCTTCAGAAATGCCCTCCATTTCAGTTTGACAGTCTTCAATAATTAGATGGCCATTGGGCTTCCATGTAGGACAAATTCCCACCTGCTCCACACCTTTGTTTTTGCGATCAGGTCTGACAAACCAGCGTCATTCATGTTTTCTGGTCGCTTTTTGCTTCTGAGTTCACCCTAGAATGTTCTGTTATGAAACTAGAAGCAAAGGAAGCCTTATCATTTCAAAATCTGGTAGGTCTCTAGATCAAAGCAGTCTACATCAAACCCAGATTTGGCAGCATCTTAATCACAGGTTTGTCAGACTTGGGTTGTTTTTCTTTCTCCATGTGAAGCATGTTCGATTTTTGTCTTTGCAGGAGTTCTCAGGAAGAGCCACAAGAGTAGAGAAAACAAGAAAGGCAGGCAGATGGAGGCAGGTTTCTTCCATAAGACAAAGATAAGAAAAAGAAAAGGCGCTGAAAAATTAACAGGTTAGAAAGGCCAGTTAAAGTGAAGAAAGGGCATAGAAGAGATTTTCCTTCTCAGGAAAACCAGGATATGAACAGGAGTCTACTCAGCAGAAGCCAAACTATTAACTGTTTCCTGTCTTCAATCAGGCAGTAGAATGCTTTTTCACCCCAACTAAGAACAGCCATTGTATAGAAATACAGAACATGTGTAATATACAATTAGAGTACACACACCTACTAAGATAAGCATTATCATATGACTAGAATGTATAATTATTTGCAACAAAACAAACTGCACAATTGGGTACACATGCTGATCTTATCCCTGTTTTCAATACCGTGCAGAAGTAAATGCCCAAGTTTAAAAAAATAGTCATTTTATTTTCTCTCTACCTTGCATCAATAATGTGTAACTTCAGTATTCAAGAATAAGACTATCAATAGCTTTCAATAGCTAAACTCTGCTTCCACGGTTGGAGACCATGGAGGCAGTTTGCTTCAGAACACTAGTGGCTGGAAACAGCAGGAAGGGAGAGTGCTCTTTTGCTTGGGTCCTGCTTGTGTATTTCTCACAAGCACCTGATGGGGCACTATGAAAACAGGATGCTGGATTAGATGGGACCATTGGCTTGATCCAGAAGGCTCTTATGAGCGTACAGTAGTAGCCACTATTATAGTCATGCAATGGAGTTAAGTTTATTAGTGGCCCTTCCTTCAACTACCTCAAAGTAGCATTAGCTGGGGAAACTCAGCCAGATGGGCGGTGTATAAATAAATAAATAAATAAATAAATAATGCTATTACTGTATTTTAAATTTATATTATGTTCATAGAGTAATAGTAATAGTTATAATGACATTATCATGGAAAGGGAAAAAAGTTTAAGTTACAAAATGCAATTCTTAGAATGATTAATTTATGCTATCATAAAACCACCATGGGATGCATATCCTATACGATAAAACACAAACATTAAAAGATGTGGATAAAAGAAAGGCATGAGCTTTGAAAAGATCAGGAAGATATGCATGTACTTCAGTAAGCTGGAAAGATACACAAGTAAAAAGAAACTGCCTAAAGATACTAGCATATTCTCTGCCTTAAAGCAGCATACATTTTTCTACAAAGTGACAATTTAAAGTCCATCTGGGAAGTAAAAATTCTTGGTTTATGTTCACTGTGGTCACCTAGAAAATGCTCTCAAAAGTGTTTGAATGAGCTTGTAAGACACCCAAGATTCTTATCTCTGGGAAATATTGGAAAGTGTCCAAAATATGGAACACATAAAGAAGGGGAAAATACATTTCCGTAAGTGAGTTAATAATAAAGGCTCCGGAGATGCTCTCAAGAGCAAAGAGTGCATATGGTTCGAAAAGTGTCAAAATATACATATGGAGCCCCCAAGAAAATTAGCCCAAAACAGACTTATAGCTTATTGAAACCAACTGATTATCTGAAATAATATCCCTCAATCCCACTGAAGCCAGAAATATGCCACAACATTACACAGGTAGTATAACTTTACCAAACTACGAAAAAGGAAGAAGACATACCCTCAAGGTTCTAGTTTAAGAAAGGCCTTTTCCTCCAAAACATGGAAGGCAACAAATCAATATTGATGACAAAAATACATAATCATTTTAGCTCTGAATTCTACACAACATTCAGAACTCTGATAAGGTAGAAACTCATTTTATCTGAATTCTATTTTCAGAATGGAACCAATTATATTAATTTTCAAAATGATTCCGATAAGGTTTCTCTTAGAACATAAGGAAGTGCAGTTTATGGCAACAAATGCAAATTAGGGTTTGTTTAAAAAACAACAACAACAATGTATGCACCTTATATTAATTTTCTCTCTTATAAGGTTATCCCGATTAAGAACAAATAGAACGCTTGGGGGAGGAGGGTTTCAAGGCTAGCTATTTAATTAAAACTATAATTAGCAATACTAGAAATTAAATTATGCATATTCTAACTTATCTTAACGCTTTATTTCTATATGGCTGCAGAATCTGTAAACACAGTCCAGAAATTCTAGTACTTAATAATTAAGAAAATAAAGACCTATGGCAACAAAAGGCTGGACAGACACCCAATTAGAAAATTGTAAGACCTTCCAAACTATTTGGAAGGTGAAAAAAGCCTCTAACATTCCAAGAACAGTAGCACATTCCATGATAAGGCTTGGAAATTTCCAAACTAATTAAGGAGACTTTGTGAATAATTTAACCACTACTGGGATATCTGACTAAATCCTACTATTAATAGCAGAACTTGAAGATATGACCAATATTTGGTTTAACAATGTGCTGAGCATCAGAGGAGGACATCATCATGTTCTACCTTAGAGGATCTGGATTCTATACTGCAAGCTCAGAAATCTGACCACAAAGAAGAAGTGTCTGAGGGCAGTGGAAGCCAGCTGATTAATGTGACATGGAACTGTCAGGTTTCACAAGGCCCAGCAACAATAACTGGGGAAAATTGAAACTGGCAGCCTCAAGCCAGAGTCTATCTGCCAATAAACCAAATTTATTTTTCTTTTTTTCATTTGCATTAACTGTAACAAAACAAGCAAGCAACAAGCCACATAAAATGCAAGAGCAACAAAAACCACCATTAAGCTATAGCAAAACAGGGTGTGCAATATGCTAATTAATAAACCCTTCACTACAATATGAAAATTCTGAACCATTTGTGATCCTTGAATGAAGGGCAGTACAGAAATTTAATTAATAATAACAACAGCAATAATTTTCTCCAGGGATTTGGATAACCAGCCTTCCAAATGGCTTTTCACAACCCATTGAAATACAAGGGAATATTTCCATTTATAGCTATATACAATATGTTTTCTTCAATTCAAACACAATGGCAAAGCACCAATAAGTACTTTGGAAAGAAAAATTAAGAATGGCAAAATTACTTCCAAGCCAACATAATTACAAAGTTTTCATATGTACACAGTCTTACTATACCGTAACACAAGCATACCTAAGTTACAATGTCAACAAAATGCCACAGACAGAATGGCGTAAGGATGTATATACATGGATTCCATGTGGTTTATAACACCAAAAGACTCAAGACCTGTTCTTATTAAAAGTTCACAGTGAAATGTTTGTAGCATTTCCAACCTATGCCACAGGTTTATTTGAAACCACTGGCTTATTAAATGAATGTAGTCTTGTACAGGCACAAAGTTTAACATCTTGCTTCCCCAACCACCTGCACCATAAACACAGAGCAGTCTACTTACATTTGGCGTTTAATGTATTCTTTTAGTAGTGTTTCATCAACAGAATACACCTGCATTCCTGTTCCATCATCATAGTAATACATCATACTAGTGTTAAGATCTGGCTGAAATGGCTGGTCAGTTCTCTCATTATATTGTTCCCGATAGCCATATGAATAGTCATGGTTCACTTCAGGAAAGAGGAAAATTGAATTATTACAAATTATGAGTCTAAGTATGTGAAAATATAAACCTCGACCTAGTCAATGTTTAGAATTATTTGAGAGAGTCAACATTTTATTTTATTTATTTCATAAAATTTACATATCACCTGATTGTAGAAAAAACTTCAAAGCAGTTTACAATATATATACAGGAGTCATGGGGTAGAAATATACTTTTACTTTCAGAAAACACATGGCAAAGCTTCTCACTAACATTATAATCATGGAATAAGAGGACTCTCTCTCTCAGGAAGCAATAATTGCTTAATGACAGGATAACAGGGAATAGAAGGACAATTTTCACAATGGAAGGACATAAATGGCAATTAACTAATTCCTATCAGGACAGACACTATTCGAACTGTCAATATAATTTTTTCATAATAATTTCTATTTTCATACTTCGAGGGTTTCCTCTTCCACGTCCTCTTCCTCTTCCTCTGCCCCTTCCTCTTCCTCTGTAAAACCCTCGAATACTGCCACCTTCACTTCTCACACTAGAGACTTCATCATGATCATCTCGTTTCTCTCTATCCCGTCGCCAGCCTTTTAGAAATAGGAGAAGAAATGTAGATTCCTAAAGTTACAGAAGTGAGGTTTTAACAAGAAATAGGTGTCAATTAAATACAAACACAAATAAATAAAATTTAGATGACATACTAGTTCTTGTCTCATTGCGTCTGTTGTTGTGTGGCACAAGCTTGCCTGTTTCTGGCTGAGATCTTGAACTGTTCCGAGATCCTGGTCTATCTTGGCCTTCTGGCTTCATATCATCTAAATGAAGTGGCACCCATTTGTGCTTGTTACCTTCAAGTGTAAAATATAGAACTAGAATGCTGTTAAGAATACCCATTAACCCTATAAAATATATTACATTTATTAAGTATTAGTTCCCACATTTTGAATAAATATGCACATATGAATTACTTCTAAGAATAACAGCAAATGTCACAGAGTAACTTTCTGAAAGTTACTTCATGAAAATTTCATGAAAATACGTTCTGAACATACAAGAAATAGCTTCTCATCCTATGCACAGTCCAAACTCAAATTTCAAACACTTGCAAGTAATTTGATGAGGGGGAGCTGTGGAGGAAGGCATGCTAGCTCTGCCTCCTTTCATTTTTGGCACCTTCCATAAGATGAAAGGTAGGGAGCTGTTATATCTGTGGGGACTCCTTGCATGTATGCAAACCCCAGAAAATCAGACTGCTGCAGGAATAGTAAGATATCACTGGTGGGCCTCAGTAAGATCTTAAAAGGACACTCTTCTAAAGCAGTTCTTCAGAAATTTAATCCCACTGTGCCTTTTACCACATTCATAAGTTCTGTGGGGATATCACTAAAAATACTATTCAGTTTAATGTGCTTTGGAGACAGTGAACAGTTTTATGTCATAGTAGTAATATTAATATTATAACTGCTCACTCTTTTGCACCTTTCTACCTTCCAACTCTTTTGAAACCTAACCTATGCTAATCCCAGATGAAGAATATCTGATTTCATACTTCTAGCCTATGTGAGTTTTTCCTGTAATATAAGCAGGATATTAGGTTGGTTGCCACCTCATTAAGTGACTTGTGGGGAAACAAGACACTGTCAGAGGATTAAGGAATTCCCTCCCATGACAAAACTGATGTGATGCACTCAAAGTGCTGAAGCAGCTCCTTGTTTCTGAGTATGATTTTTGTGTTCTGCCTTAGATTAAAATTTTATCTAAGGATTCATCTGCATGCATTTGGAGTATGAGGTTACTGATCTTCACACAGAAGAAGCTAATAAAATTTCTTTATATATAAATTAATGCCCAAATTAAAAAGTTTAGGAAAATGAAGATTTGCTAAATTCTAAAATATTAATACAGCAAGATTTGTGCAAGCACAATAGAACAAGCACTATTGAAACAGTTGTAAATTAGAGTTGCGACCTTTAAAAAACTGTCAATAAAATTAACAAGAATGTCAGAAATCAAGAGCACAAACACACATTACAGCTCCATTTTTTAAATTTGGTCATGATACCTCAGGTTCTAGAGAACATTATTAATATGCTAGCCCAGACCAACCTTTCTTCTTTTGATTGTTAATCTGAGCCTCATCTTCACTAACGTTTTCGCCAGGAATATCTGGATTTATTTCCAGGTTTTCTTTGATTCTGCTATTATTCTTCCTTTCATTCTTCTCTTCTTTCTCCTTTTTGATTGGAGTTTTTTTATTCTGATTGCTTATATTTTTACACTGTAACACAGCAGGGGGAAAAATTAGAGCTGAATCCTAACCCCATTCAAATATTTGCAGCCATCCCATCCCTGCTGCCAAATTTGAGCTACATGATAAAAAAGCAAATCACTCTTTCCTACTGTCCTTTTATCAACTGTTCAGCTGACATATGCAAAGGAACAGAATCACAGCAGAAACTGCCAGCAGAAACTTCCAGCCTCAACTTATATGTGTTGGCTATACTATCTGTACAGACCCTACTCACACGTGTTCAGAGCCAGCTATATGTATGAAGGCTCTGTACATGTTTCCAAGGAACCTGCAAAAGCAAGGCACATGGCACAATTAGCATGTGAGGGGGGGCTTGTTACCACAATTCCTCTATTGCCTTCCCCAATCGCATCAGTGACCACAATAACATATGGACAGACCCAAGAAGGTGGGGTTTTTTGCTAAGTGTTGTCAATATTTCATATATTATTAACTTGATTAAGTCTACCTCAGTTCATTGTTAAATTTGTTTATTGCTACAAAAAAGTAATAAAAACTGCCTTTTCATAACTGAATAGTCATACCTTGGTTCTTGAACGTAATCCGTTCCGGAAGTCTGTTCAACTCCCAAAACCGTTCAAAAACCAAGGTGCGGCTTCCGATTGGCTGCAGGAGCTTCCTGCACTCAAGCCGATTCAGATGTTCGGCTACCAAAAATGTTTGAAAACCAGAACACTTACTTCCAGGGTTTCGGCGTTTGGGAGCCAAAATGTACGAGTACCAAGGCATTCGAGAACCAAGGTACGTCTGTATTCCATTATTAGTAGAGTTAGATTTCCAGCTAATGTAACAACAGTTAAATCCATTATAATCACTATGGCTCCCTTTCTCTTCCCCACATGCTTCTACTAGCAGGCTCCTCTGCAATCCTTCCTTTTCTCTGTTTCCTTCTCTTTCTTTCTTTGGAGGCAACTTGCAGAAACAAGCAATTGCTGCTTCCTCAAAACCACTTTTGGTATCTACCCCAGCTGAGCAATTGTAGCTTTCTCTGCAAAACACTTTCATGTAGGTGAGTTACAAAGAGACAGATCATTTGTTACTACGAGCCACTCAGACAGAACTCTCTGAGTCGAGCAGCTTTCTTGCAGCAGTGATGGTGGTCCATGTTCTTTCTCCTTCAAACAGGGTTTCACATAACACTAATCCAAGTTGTGTGGTTTGTTTAAACCATGTGGCTGTTTAAACCTAAGTGCTACCATTTCATTCCTTCGTTTGTTCAGATGAAGCAACAAACCACAAGCCTTGCATTAGTGTAACATTCAAACCAGTGCTTATGGTTTGTTTCTCACAAATAAACCATGATTGGGACTTTAGTTATAGCTTTGAAGAACATAGGTTGCAATGGGTTTTGCTGCCACAGACAGAAGATTGGGACTGATCCTTTTCAGCTTAAGTACCATATCATTCCACATTCAATCAGATTTCTAAATCATACTTCAGAAAAATCAGCTACAAGAGTCCTGTGGCATAGGGTAGAGAACCATGAGCTATTTACATAATGCTTTAGGAGAGGGAATGGGGGCTGGCTGCCCAAAAATATTTTTCTGCAAATTGTCTAGCTGCCCTTGCTGATCTCCCAAACAGATACCTAGGTCATCAACAATTGTCATTTATTAACAGATCAGCCTTGTACAACTCAATTATGCTTTAAGAATGAACTGAACATTACGTGCGTCAATTAGTTCTATCATACCTCACTGATACTGTGTTTTGCAAAGGTCACAATATGAAATTATTTTTATGTGGTATAGAAAAGAAAAGCCATCTAGAAATACATAAATGTTGTCATTGCAATTCAAACTTGTTAAGGAAATAAATGTGCCTTCATTGTAAACTAGTCTTACAAGCAGTTAGACTAACAGTTAACCAGCTTGCTCACCTCCATCTCTTGTACCTTATAGCTGCTAGCTCCTCTGCTACCACATTGAACCTAAACTTGTCTAGCATTCTGAAGCTGGGAAAGTTACAATACTGTTATGAAAAGAGCATTATGATGATAGTGCAGAGACAGGAGAAAATTGGCTGGTAGACAGAATTGTGAGAAGAGAAGAGTGCAATATCGTTTGTTATTTCTATGAGACAAGAGATACCTGCCACATGGAAGTGGCAAACTTCATTGTTGTTGTTACAAAGAAACATTAGAAGTGTTCTTACTTCAGAGTTGGCAATTTCACTTGGTGTTGGCCAGTGTGATGCATCACTGAAGTCATTTGCCTGCAATGGTAATGAACACATCTTAATGTCCAGAAACATTTGTTCAATAGCAAGCAAGAATCCCCATCTGACACTGGATTTATGCTACAGTTTTACAGAAATGAGATCACAAAACAAAAATTCTTGATTCTTACGTATCCTGACTCGCAAAATAGCACAGTGAAAAACCAGACTCAGCAACGTAGTCAGCAATTCTGAATCCATACACCTTTTTTTAAAAAAAATGTGCTCAGTCATTTTTATGAAGGCAGTCTTTTCAAATTTGATATTAATGTTATGAAGTAATTTGCATAATAATTAACAGCCAATGGTTGTGAATTACTTGAAGCTAAAATCAGCAAGTAAACATAGCTTTTCTGTTTATCCTCTATTTCCAATATAACTCTTAGTAAGGTAAACTTTTCCATCACTTTGGAAAATTACATACAACACTCAGACTAGCTGTTTTACTTCTCAAGATGCTCCTACAGTAACTTATCCCTTGTTCAGTTCGAAGGACAGACCATATTGTAAGATAAAGGCTATCCTGAAAAAGGTATCAATAAAACTTTAATAAACTTTTTTGTTTTGCTTTAAAACAACTTTCAACAGTTTAATTTCTGGGTACTCCCACTTTCTAAAAAGCATATACAAATAGATTTTAAAAGCAACATTTGTATATGAGAAAAGAATTTCATGTAAGTCCACCAGCACTATCTTTCTTCCTGAACTTGAATAAGATGGTAACTTAAAAGCTTTGCTTCAACAGTTCAGTAATAAGGGTGAAGCCTATAGTTCAGGTTTTATAGTCTTTTCCATATTAAAAAACCTATTCATATGAAGTATGTGGTGTCAAAGAAGTCCTTATGATAATTTAAATAAATATGCAAATACAGGCTTATCAGTATATTACAATAAATGAATTTAATAATTAATTATGAAAGTATTAATTACTAATTAATATAATAATTTAAACCTAAATGAATAGACTATAAAACTGATTTGGACTCCTAAAACATACCTTACTCGATTTCTTTACTTTCGATTTTCCTGCCTTTATGATTTTAGCAGAACTCTGCAATTCTAAAATGAATAAAAGAAAGATGTGATTCAAGTAACCTAGAAAGAGTACCAAAACCAAGTTTATCACATATTTTAAATAGTATGATTAATTTCTGCTCTCAAATTGTTTAAGTACAAGTTGAAACAAAGAAATTCCACAAAGTACAAATGATTTTTTAAATTAACTGGTTAACTATCGAACTTGAAAAAATAATTTTTTCAGCTTGTCAAATTAGCTTAAGTGTTAATTCTAATTTGAATGCTGCTATTAGCCTTGTAAAATGCTAAGATTACTCACATCAAATTACTCACATAAATTAGAATCTTATGGCTGCAATCCTATCCATACTTACCAGAAACCGTACATCCCATTGATATCCTATATAAAACTTGATGACTGAAACTCACATGTAGACTATATTACAAAAATTAAGATGCATTGTGATCTCAATTTATGATAGCTTTAAAAAGAGATTTTGTTAGAAAAAGAATAGATTAAAAATGTATTTTTATACTCCAGTTAGTGCTTTATGAGCTGAAACTGGCACAGTTCATATTTGTAGATTTCAAAACAAATATCCAATCTATGTCAGACGAATTCTTACTTTACCATTATGCTTATAGATATATGTAACAGCTACTTAAATATTTCAGTCTATGCCCCCACAGCTGTCACATGTGGAATACAAAATTCTGGAAAAATAAATACTCTTATAAACTTTGTATTAGCATACAGGGCAAATATTACTGACTAATACATGATTAATGCTTCAAGTCTTCTACATATCATATTCTGAACAGACATATGAGTGAAGATTCTAGAGCCAAAGTGAAAATAAAGGAACAAAACAGTCTAGTTTCAAGAAGTCAATCAAACATTAAGAATGTAAATACAAAATCCAATTAAAACAAATATCTATCTAGTGCTTAGCAGGCTAGCTAAATAATTAAAATTAATCTAATTTCAATTAATTGCTTGCATCTTTCTGGTGGTTATGAGGAAAAAATTATAACTGCTAGTCCTATCAAAAAGCATCAAGTATAGATGGAGGGGATGCTTTCTCTATACAGTATATGTTTAACAACCTAGGGAGGAGTGCAAATGTACACGAGCCTAAAAAGATTGTGATCCCCTGCTGTACACTGTAGGAATTTAAGATGGAAGACATATACTGTACACAGTACTACTTTGCAATATATTCCTTTTTAATATGTAACACATTTTGAATGTGAGCTAGTAACTTATCCAAAAGAGAAATAATATGATCAAAACAACAACTGTGTGGTAGAGATTATGCTCATTGTATCGCAGAAGAGTAGTACTGTACTATTGGAGTATCCAATGCGACAACCATGTGCACCATGGTTGCCTCAGGCAACCCCCAATCTGGAGACCAATGGGGAGTGTCATAAACACCACTCTAAGCATTTTGGAGAAAGGGTCGAGTTGCATAATATATTACTAACCACCACCACATTTAGAGCAAGAACTAGTCAGGCATATCATATCTGACAGCATCTTTTTTGAACACGGCTGCTTTAATATTCTATTCTTGCACTACAAGGTAGTGCCTGAGCAACTATCCATCTGTCTAGGCAAGCACGTAAAGCTGAATGCGCACAAGTTAAATGTGTGTAAATTGCAGTCTTACTGTGTAGAATCAGTTTGCATAGCATCGCTTAATGAACTTATTACATGAAAGTTGAAGATATGCAAAACAAATTATCTATTTAACAAAATCCTAATTAATGCTAATTAACCTTTTACTTTCCCTATTTTTAAAATGTAAAAAGAAAAGCTAGTTATTTAAGGCTGAACTGTATTTTTATTTGTAAGGTATTTAAGCTAGGATATTCAACACATTTATTAGGGAGCAAGTACTTAAGAATTCAACTAAATTAATTCTTTTATCCAAGTTTTAAATTGTACTGTTATATCACTTTAATCTAGCTAAGTCCCAGAGCACTAATATAATACCTTCTATTATCTCGAAGAGTGTTACAGCTACTGCTGCTGAATTTGAATACCATTTCATGATAATTCCTGCTACACGGTGGCATACTGTGATTTGTGATCCACAGATTATATACAGTACAGCACATGATAAAGTTTCTTGCAAGACCATCAAGCATGAACTACAAAGCAAAGCATGACTAATTACAGTGGTGCCCCGCAAGACGAATGCCTCGCAAGACGAAAAACCCGCTAGACGAAAGGGTTTTCCGTTTTTCGATGCGCTTCGCAAGACGATTTTCCCTATGGGCTTGCTTCGCAAGACGGAAACGTCTTGCGATTTTTTTTCGCTTCCCCCCCTTTTTTCTAAGCCGCTAAGCCGCTAACAGCCTTTTAGCCGCTAAGCCTTTAATAGCCGCTAAGCCTTTAATAGCCTTTTAGCCGCTAAGCTTTTAATAGCCGCTAAGCCGCTAAGCCGCTAATAGGGTTGCTTCGCAAGACGAAAAAACCGCTAGACGAAGAGACTCGCGGAACGAATTATTTTCGTCTTGCGAGGCACCACTGTACTACAGTGGTCATCCTCTAAAGACCTGTTAGCGCAAATATATGTTTAAAACCCTTGAATTTGCTTCCACCAGCATACTATCACAGGAACCCTAAACTATGAATAGCACCCTCAAGAAAAAATGAAGTAAACTCTATACAGAACTCATTCTTTTCAGTTTTATTGTAGGTAATGCCAAGTGTTGACAAACATGCACAGTGACCAAAGAAAGAGTAAAGGCTATTTCATATGTTAACTTGTTAAGTTTTGGTTTGGTAGTAATGTAAACTTATTTAATAGCACCACCCATACGTATAAGTTTACAAATATGTAGAACTGCAGTATACAGTGGTACCTCAGGTTAAGTACCAGTACTTAATTCGTTTCGGAGGTCCGTTCTTAACCTGAAACGGTTCTTAACCTGAAGCACCACTTTAGCTAATGGGGCCTCCTGCTGCCGTTGCGCCGCCGGAGCACGATTTCTGTTCTCATCCTGAAGCAAAGTTCTTAACCTGAAGTACTATTTCTGGGTTAGTGGAGTCTGTAACCTGAAGTGTATGTAACCTGAAGCATATGTAACACGAGGTACCACTGTATATGTATACAACAGAGGTACATACACAACAATGATTTACATGCAAGCAGAAACAAACTATTCCCTGCACGCAAGTGGCAACCGCACAGGATTCTGACAGGAAGCGGACCAAGCAACAGGCATAATGAAGGACAAAAACACATAAAAGTTCTGCATGGGCAAAGTGGGACTACAACAGTTCCCCACCACCACCACCACCACGTCTATCAAGTTAGATCTCTTCTCAGTCCGTCCCCCCCCCCCAAAAAAAGTAGCCACTTTCGCTTCTAGGCATCCCTGCCGCCGCCAACTGAGCTCTGGCTTTCCCAACCGCTTCGCTCTCACCGTCCACCTCATAAAAGAACTCCAAGGCAAAAGAAGCCACACCTCTTCACGCTCATTTTCCTAATCTGACCATATATGCAACATGAGAGAGGGCAGGCAAGGCTGAAAAGAGCTCCCTGGCACCGGCTGGCTGGCTGGAGGCAAGCAAGCACACGCCTTTCTCCGAAGCCTGTGTCATTCGGGGTCGCCGCCGAAAGCGGGCGGGGGAGGGTGGAGAAAGAGAGAGAGAGAGGAAGAGAGAGGGGACGCTTTAAAGAAACTTGAGAAGGAGGCAGCAGCAGCAGCAGTAGCACGCGGGGCTCTCGTCGTCCCCGCAGTAGGTCAAAACACAAGCTCCCTATCCGCCCAGCCCTCTCCTTACCCGAGTCCTGCGGGGCGAGCTCGCTGCCGGCTGAGGCGCTGGAGGGGGATAAGCTGCCACCGGAGACGGGGGGAGGCTTCCAGCGGGTCCAGGGGTTATCCTTGGGCGGGGGGGCCTCGACGGCCTGAGGCTGCTGCTGCCCCGGTTGGCACTTATCGCCGTTGCTACTATCCTCTTCCTCGTCGTCGTCGCCGCCGCCCTCTTGTTGTTGCTGCTGCAGCCCCTCACCGGAGCACCTTTCCCGGGGGGCTTCGGTCACTTGGCCGGAAGGAAACAGGAGCTGCTCCTGATGGTTCTCTTCGGGCAGCCGGGCCCCGCCGCCGCTGCTCTTCTCCGCGCCGCGAAGTGGTGCCTGCGGGGCGGCCGCGGACATACCGAGAGGGGTCCGCACCCGCTGTCCTGCCGCGCGCCCCTCTCCCTCCGCTCCCCGCGGGGCTGCCGTAGGGCGGGAGGGGGAAGAAGAAGAAAGAGAGCCTCTAAGCCGAGCTGCTCCGTGCGGGGGGCCTGGCCCGCCCCACGGGGGCTGCGGCTGGCGGGGAAGCAGCCCCCCCGCCCCAACAGCGGCCTCCGGGGGCGTCGCCGCTCATTCACCTCAGCGGGTGGTTCAACCGCCACCGCCCCGCGCCGGGGGGGGGGGGAGGGAGGGGGTTGTAGAGAAGAGAGACGCGCGAGAGGGCCGCGCACGAGAACGCGTCGCCGCCGCTGAGGGGCCGCCCGGGGTTGAGGGGCGGGAGAGGGGGGCAGGAGGAGGCGCCGGAGCCGAGGCACGGTTTTCGTGGGGCCTGCTTTGAGGTCCGGCAAGGAGCTCCGTCACAGCTGTCGCGCGTGTGTGCTTCCTCGCGCCGGGGGAGGCGGGGTGGGTGGGAAGAGGGGCGGGGACAGAGTCAGGGAAAGGAGTGAAGGGAGGGGGGTAAGAAGAAGGAGGCGGTGGCGGCGAACGGGCGAAGCGCTCTGCAAAACGAGGGCGGAGCCTCTCCGAACCCCTTCGGCGCGTTGTGACATCACAACGGCCAACAGCGCGGAGGGAGGCCGCGTGCGTCTCTTCTCCGGGCTCGCCTACCCCCCCCCCCGCCCTTTTCGCTCCCCTCACCTCAGCCTCGGCTAGCCCCGCCTACGCCCCGCCCGGAACGAGGAAGCGAGAGGCGGCGACGGAGCTGGCCGCGGAGCGGAGCGCGTCCGTCCTCAACGGAGGACCTAGGAAGGGGAAGCGGCGGCGGCGTTCAGGGGGACGCCACCGTTTCCCCTTCGAATTGGATGGCCCGAAGGAATGCCGCTTCTTGCGGAGCACGACAGACGCCAGTCTCTGGGGGAGAGGGAGTCAGTTGACAAGGGATCTGTGGGGCGCGAAGGAAGCTCACCTTCGGCCACACCAGCATTTCTTCGCCTCAGGAGAAGCAGGGAAGGGTTATTTTGGGGAGCTTTTTAATTTTTATTAAGAGACTTTGAACAGGCTGCCTTGACACGGTAGATTTAAAAACAACTACCTGGACAAAATAATTAAGCGTTGATGCATAGATTATAGCTTACTGCCGAAAGATTTACATCCCTGCCCCGCTCCCGGTGGCTGCATGCTGTAGGAGGAAGCACTAGCCTTTTGAAGTTTCCACCAGCACATGAGCGCGCTCGGAAGGCGGCTGCTCCCCGCCCTCTTTCAATTTTGGCTTAAATGTACAATGGCTTTGAAGATCCAATAAGATTAAAATGTTCCAGAGCGATGCCTCGTTGGCTAAAACATCGTTCGAAATAAAACTCAGTTGTGCTGTAGGCTCCCCTGATACTTAGCCCTGATACTTAGCTGGGGGTTGGACTAGATGACCGGGGCCCTTCCAACTCTGATTCTTGTTTACCATGACACAGTAGACAAACGACTAGATTTTCTCTTGGAAAATTAATTCTGCAAACAACAAAAAGCGATTTACACCTAAAAAGGTGCTGTCATCTTCACTTGCAACAACTATCTATAGCTTCTGTGGCTGTTCTTTGTGACATGCACATTTAAGAAAGCACCAAAGCAGTAAACAGTGGTGGTGTCATAACAACCCATGCATTCCAAATGTAGAATAATAATAGAACCAAATATGGAGCTGGAAGCCAACTTCAACTTGTAATTCCATTTTATATACAGTACATGTTGCAATAATCCAAGGTGCTTCCATTCTTCTAAGCTGAAAAACAGTAACTGTCCTTTTAAACAAAGGAGTGTTGTTACTTTCTGGAAAACATAAGGTTCAGCTGAGGTCTACTAGTCCAATGTTGTTGTTGTTTAGTCGTTTTGTCGTGTCCGACTCTTCGTGACCCCATGGACCAGAGCACGCCAGGCACCTCTGTCCTCCACTACCTCCCGCAGTTTGGTCAAACTCATGCTGGTAACCTCGAAAACACTATCCAACTATCTCGTCCTCTGTCGCCCCCTTCTCCTTGTGCCCTCCATCTTTCCCAGCACCAGTGTCTTCTCCAGGGAGTCTTCTCTTCTCATGAGGTGGCCAAAGTACTGGAGCCTCAGCTTCACGATCTGTCCTTCCAGTGAGCACTCAGGGCTGATTTCCTTAAGAATGGATGTGTTTGATCTTCTTGCAGTCCATGGGACTCTCAAGAGTCTTCTCCAGCACCATAAATCAAAAGCATCAATTCTTCGGCGATCAGCCTTCTTTATGGTCCAGCTCTCACTTCCATACATCACTACTGGGATGTATGGAAGTGAGAGCTGGACCATAAAGAAGGCTGGACTACTAGTCCAATAATGCTTATCAATTATGCCCTGCATTTGCTTTAATTCATTCTGCAGCATTTATTTTTATTTAGAATGATAAAGCAAACAACTAAGTAGCATATGAAAAAACGTACATAAAATGCAGCTAAAATCCCCCAAACTATTTAAAATACTAATGTAGTCACCTGATAGTACCACAGGAAATGTCAGGTTAGACAGATTTTACTTACAACTGAAACAGCATAGGATAGAAAGCATTCCTTCCATATCAGACATGCACCTAGAGAAGCTGCTTTGCAATTCATCACTTTAAAAAATTGCCTGACAAGCAATCCATAGCTCTTAAAAGAATCCACAAGGTATTTGAAAAATGATATAAATACTAAATTTACATAGGTAAAGGTAAAGGGACCCCTGACCATTAGGTCCAGTCGTGACCAACTCTGGGGTTTCAGCGCTCATCTCGCTTTACTGGTCGAGTGAGCCAGCGTACAGCTTCCGGGTCATGTGGCCAGCATGACTAAGCCGCTTCTGGCAAACCAGAGCAGCGCACGGAAACGTTTACCTTCCCGCCAGAGCGGTACCTATTTATCTACTTGCACTTTGACGTGCTTTCGAACTGCTAGGTTAGCAGCAGCAGGGACCGAGCAACAGGAGCTCTCCCCATCGTGGGGATTCGAACCGCCGACTTTCTGATCGGCAAGCCCAAAAGGCTCAGTGGTTTAGACCACAGCGCCACTCGCGTCCCCTAAATTTACATAACTACAAATAATTTTAGAAGGCAACTAGAACATGCCACTTAAAATGCATGAAATTCATAAAATTGTGTATGCGAAATGGTTAGGAAAAAACTGCCTGTCTGTAAATCATGTGAACAGATAAAAACGTATGAGAAGAACCTAAACCACAAATGAAAGTGGTTATGAGGGCATAAGGAGGGCATCTTGCTCCATCTTGCATTACTGGGTAGAGACATTTAGGGGCATATAATGGGAGACAGCATATGTCTCTCCCACAATGCAAACTTCTGTATTAATATTACTGCTACCTACACTTTAGCTATGGAGTCAATAGCATAAATGTCCAACATCTTTTACTGACCAATTGTATTGGATTAGTTTTAGGTTCTGATACCTAGGTATTCTAGATGCTTCTATTCATTCTACTACATACCCAATGCTGCTTGTCTACCTGTGGCTCATATTAAGAAACGTGCTAAGAGGAAGGCATGCTTGGCAAATCCACACTGTGATCAACTCCTGCCGGGAAACCTATGTCCCCACTGTGGAAGGACGTGTGGTTCCAGAATTGGCCTCCAGAGTCACTTACGGACTCATTGTTAAAACTGTGTTTATGGAAGACAATTTTACTCGGCTACGAGTGATCGTCAAAGAAGACTGTGGCTCATACTGTCCATTGAAGGATATTACATGCTACTTTGAGAGACAGTGTTTATCTGGGTAAATCAGTTCTTAAATATAAGATCCTTCTTAAATAAGCTTTCTGAGTACAGGACATAAAGATCTAGGACTCATTTTGGCTCAAGTTTCAGGAAATTGTGTTCTTTATATAGAATGATTTCCAATGTCATATTTTCCTAAACGATTCAAGATTGAACGGAGAACATCTTGACAAGGTCATTCATTAGATTCATCAAGGCTGCATAGCAAAGACAAAACGGGTGATGTTTCTGGTTGAGAACACCTTTATGCCGAAGCATACTCCAAATAGTGTATATTCCCTGGAAGTAGACAATAATTAGATACAGCAAATATGAAACTTCAAATAGTATCTTTTATGTATGAGCATTGTGTTTTGTTTTTTCACTATTGAGTAATTCAGGTTCTTGGGAGAGTTGTCTTGGAAGAGGTCAACTATTTTCATATAAAACATTGCCATTTAAGATTACATAGAGCCCATGGGTACGGCAATCCCAGTCGCAGACCCTACTAAAACTTGGTTTGGCTACTCAATTCGGATACAGTACTTTCATTGGAGCCTAATGACAAAGCAACTGTCTACAAGAAGGCTCTTCACAATACAGACCAGCAGCATGAAAATGTTTTTGCAAGGTTTTATTGAAAAATATAAAATGCAGTTTAGAAAAGTACACAGAATTCTGAAACTTACTTTCATTTAACTATGATTTTCCTTTTTGATTAGAACACCATTAGTAAATTCTTTTAAATGAAATGTGTTAGGCAAGAGTATTAGAGACATTTGAATATAGTAAGGCCACAAAACTTTGTTATCAAAGACTTTGTTACCAATAATTTTGCCGGTCTTTGAAATACAGAATGCACTTTAAATGCAAGATTAATTAATTCTATAAAATACTGTTGAAAGCATATGATTATGACACACTAATTCACATAAACAGTAGTCCTAGAATAGTGATATTTAGACAAATTTGACAATATTTATTTAGCAAAATTTATATACCACTTGGATTGTTGAAAAAGACCTCAAAGTGCTTTACAAGGAACCCACCATGTCCATTAACTTCAGTGTGTCTACACTGGGTAGCACTAGCAATGAATACCACCCCCTTAATCACTAAATTGGACACTCAAGCATGTTACTGCTCCTGCTACAGCAGATTTTGCGGTATAAAATTCTAGTAGATGCATAATATTGTGGCAGATTCCATATTCAAACGTCCAGCTATTTCAAGCCAATCCGTTTTTGCAAATTCTGGTGTTCCAGAAACCTGGAACCGGAACACTCCAAAAAGAGACATAGAGCCGATTCATGTGGGCCATAAATACTTAATTTTAAATATTGTGCCAGTTACATACCCTCCAACATTTCTCAGATGAAAATAGGGCTATCCTAGTGGAAAATGAGACATTTTGGGATCAAATCTGAAACCGGGATGGCTTCTGTAAATCCGGGGCTATCCCTGGAAAATAGGGACACTTGGAGGGTCTGCAGTTATCCATAACTTATCATCAAAGGAGCGAGTTTTAATACTTTAGTTCTCCAGGAAATTACTTTGAACAAGACTTCAGCAGTATCTGGAATCCACTTAAAGCTGCTGCTTCAGCGTAAAGTGCTGTTCACTATGATTAGGAAGTTCGGTCAAGTTTTATTTTTACTTAGGCTTTGGTACTTTTAATAAACTTCCTCTTCATCAGACTTTGCTCTTCAAAAAATATTCTAGTACGTACAGTCTTATGCAGGTGTACTAAACATGTCCAAATTCAATAGGACCTATTCCTAGATAAGTGGGCTGACTTCACCTTTAATTATTCAGCAGAATCCAGTTACACTTAGAGAGTTGTATCCAACTAAGTCACTACATGGGTTTAACAACTTCCACTCACACAACAGAAGCCCAATCTCCTCTGAGCTTCCCCCCAACCCTCTAGCAGATTTGGGATGGAGGGAAAGAGATTGTGTTGTGTGAGCAGAAGTTATAACTTTATTGGATTCAGCCACAATAATATTTTATCAAATTCAACAGCACATACTAACTTCCATATAATATGAAAGAAAATACAATGGGTAAGATGAAGAGCTTCTGTGAGGCTAGCTCAAGTCACAGGATGCAACCACTGAATAATGGGGGAATTTATTTTCACCAAGTCCTGCTCCCTGAAACACAGCAGCCCCATTGAAGGCTGTTCTGGAGTGTTGGGGGACCTTCTGGAACTATGTGGAAGACAGCATGGGGAATGCTGGGATAATAAGGATTGGATCCAAATGAAGATGGTCACTTTCATCCCATTAAAAATATTGAGAGTCAACTTAGTCTTGATTAACTTGTCCCATTGATTTCAATGGAACTAAAGAGGAATTAACTACAATATTGGGTTGGATCCAAATGAAGTTAATCCCTCTTTACTGCAACATGATGCAAAATAGTTTGTAAGAAAACCAACATTAAACATGCAACATATACAGAAGGATTCACACTTTATTTTCATTTCAGGTGTAACAATTCAGTCAATTAACATTTTATGATTCCTCAACAGAAGTATGCACCTCCTCCCTCCATTTTAAAATAAGAGCACACCTAGCATGCTACTTTAAATGATTAAAGGTGGGCAAATAGTTTTAAAGAACCAATTATGAGGTACAGGAAAGTAATGTGCAAACTTTGTTCTTCCAACTGAAGTTGAAATAGGGCCAGGGAATACAGAAGATTGTGGGGGTATGTAGCTGCCTACTCCCCAGAGCATAGGCCATCTTAATAATTTTTATTATGAATAAACTTTTCAAGTTGAGCTCATTATTGAGAGTCTAGTTGGTCTCCCTGAAGGAATTTTTGAATTCCTAGCCCTAGTGACAACCTGGGGTGTGAAACTTATGCTAAAATTTATATAAACCAAATTTAAGCAGCCTGCGTTGGTCTCTCTTCAAAGAATAAGTGTACTCTTGAAATAACTATAGTCTTAAAAATCAGCCTATTCTTTAGACAGACATTACCTGTATTAAGAAATTGTGCTAAAATTGTCATTGGCAATGACTGGTGCAAGTTTGAAATTGGTTGATTTCATTCTGATATAACGCCAAGTTCAGTTTACCGTCCAGTTGGTGACTTAACTGAACTTATGTCTGACTTGTTCTCCACATGAAGTCAACATGAGGATCCATGTAAAAAAGAGCTCAGAACAAGTCTATATAGAGCGGCTCCAAAGGACAGAGCTATACAGCGTATTTCTGGAGAAAGCGTTCAAAGGCATCATATATAGCTTGTCTAAGAGAAAGAGAAGATTAACAACATTAATGAAGGTACACTAATAATTTACAATATTTTTTTGTCCAGATGCAGCACAGTGATCTAACAAAAGATTTTAGCACCTGCTTCTACTATACATTTTAGAAAAATGTCCATTTGTCTGTTTTCAGCATTCGGATACTTCTTGAGATATAGTTGCCAAATTTTAGGGTTCCTGAGTTGGGGTGGTGGCCTACATTGATGTTTGAATTCAGCATGCCAGTTTAAAATAAAAATGGTGGAATAAAACACAACCTTGCCACGAATATGCCCATTTTTTTGCATATCTTCAGCCACCACTTGAAATACTGTTGCCTAACTTGGCATGAAAGTTGCCAATGTGGGGGCAGTTGTCTTCAGCAATGTTTGGATGCTAGGTGCCATTTTGATTCAATTTAGCGGAGCAATACAGGACTTTTTTTGGCATAGATTTGGCTGCCTCTCAATAAATCATCACCAAACCCAGTATGAGGGTTCCAGATCCAGGGAGCAGGGGGAGTGCAGCAGCAAGTCTTCATTGACATTTGAACAATGGACATAATTTTAATTCAAGTTGATGAACCAAACTTGACTTGGTGTGACTTCACCTAATTTTGAGTGTCATGAGTCAAAACTCACAGATTACACTATTCATTTATAAAACACACACATACAAAAGTGTTTCTAAAAATTCCTGGGCAATGCTGGGCACTTCCTGCCAATTATAAACAAAGCCACAAATCTCAGAAATCCACAATTTAGGTGTAACAAATGCAACAACTGAAATATAAAACAGAACTGAGTAGGAAATAAAGCTCATTTCAGATGTAATGCTGTCATTTAGCACTAAATTAATGAGAAGAGAACCTAGGTTTATACACCACCACTTCACTGTTGTAACAACCTGGCAGTATACATTTCCTGTTTCAGACTACATCCAAGCTAGGTGGAACTCTATAGTTATTTTAAACTATGGTTTGTTAAAACAAGCCTGGCTCAAACTGAGGAGACGGGAGACCATAAGCCCAAGACTCAATTCAGCTTGTTCACATAGCACAAAACCATGACTTACTACTAGCTTTGAAGTGACCTAAATTTGTTGAATGCAGGCAACTTTCAGACTGCCACAACAAAATATGTATACTTAGCACTTAAGAGATGCAGTAGTAGTAGAGTATAAAAGCTTTGTTTGATTTTCATTGCTTAATCAATGCCTCACCTGAATAATCCTTGTTTGAAGAGGTATGCACTAACATGACCTCCTTCCAAGTATCTGATTTCACATCCGGGCCATATTTCTTGAAGGCTACGTACACCAGTTCTTGGAATATAAGCATCCTCCTTGGCTTGAACTACTATGATCAGTGTTGGATCAACTGGAACTGAGAACAAGGAACAAAGCTCTTTAAAGCTAAATATGCTATCTTTAGTTCAGAAGACAATGTTACAGAAAGGTTAAAATTACAAGGTAATTGCATGGGAATCCACAATTCACAATCATGTCTTCAGCAAATGGCAACTATTTAATGCAGCCTTAGTTCTTTTTTACTGCTGAAGCAACACTGTCAGTAGCTTATGTTAGATTACACAAGACTGGGAAAGAACAGCAAAGGAAAATTAGTCCATATACAATAGGTTGTGACTATGAAACCAGCTTTCTTGATCCTGCTGAAGAACCACCTTATAGCCTAATAACCTGCTCTAGTATGTTAGCATCATCTTGTGATCTGCAGTGGTCTCATGTTGACCTTGTGGCCTCCTTCCCTGTGTCTTTTTGGTTCATAGACACATGGGGTAGTGGGGTATTGTCTATGACCATGCCCTATCAATTTCAACATGTTGCATGGTCTATGGCACAGTTTTGCATTTTGTTTTTCTGCTGGGCTTTGTTGAGAATAATTGGCCCTGGTGCTCAATTTTTTCATTTCAATATTTTTTTGGTCCTCGCCTTGCAGAACAAGGAGCCCTAGTCCCACTTATATTTATGTCACTAGCCGCTACTATACCTTCTCTGCTCACACAAAGCTTTGCATGTTGATAGGTATTGATCTAGCTGCTGTTCCACCAGTTCACCATAATTTACAATGAGGCAACAGCTGTGTTCAACCCTATCTGCTTTTTGCCTTGTGCAGACCAGAGAATTATGCTGTTAGTGATCATGTGAGGCTTCAAATAGCTCCACAGACTATGCAACTTACGATATAAGCTACATTTCTAGTCCTATGAGACAAACTAGACACCACTGAATATAAAGAAGAAAGGGGAAAAAATCAGATTTAAATGCTTTATGTGCTCAGAGATTACTTAGAAATGCAGAAATGAAAATTTGGAGAAAGAAAACAAAAAACAGAAGTATTACTTAACAGGGTAGAAATAGGCAGAGGGCAGCAAAAAGAAGAATTTCAAAACTGTATTAAAATAACATGTACCTGAAAAATTAGCTACATGAGTACATTCGTCCATCACCCCTTTCATGAATCTTAAAGATTCTCTTTGTAAACTGTCCCTTTTTCCACTTATCAGATGCTTCTGATTACTGGTAAAATCCTTATTGCTACTGCTGCTGGTTGAAAACGTCTGGTTTATGCACTGCATTTTTGACGCCTCTTGCACTAACAGTCCTTCCACTGAGGCACTTAGAGGAGTTCTGCTACTGCTAATGCAGTGACCAGCTTCCGAAGATAGAGCTTTGCTTCTGGTATCCAGGTTCAGCATACCGGAATGCAGATCCAGATTGCTTAAACTGTCCACACTGCCAGGAGAATTTTTAACAAAGTCTTGTCCCATCTTGAATGAATCTGTCTAAACAAAAATATCTATTCAATTACGACACTTTGAATATTAGGTAGATATCCTGTAAGGTATCAGTTCCTCTGGTAACCCTAAAACATTTGCTCTGGGGGGGGGGGTTAGTATGAAGCAACTTCTATGATTTGCTCTCTTGAATGAGCTAGATGTTCCATTACTCTAATCCAGGGGTATCTAATGTAGTGCGTTCTGGATGCTGGTGGGACTCCCAATTGCCATGAACTTTACTTAGAATGCTAGTAAGTCAGGGATGATGGAATCTGAAGTGCAGCAACATCTGGAGGACATGGTTGGTGACCGCTGCTCTAAAAGAATATGGCAGAGTTTATATTTTAACTCAAGACACTTCCCAAATATATGGTGACTACAACACCAAATATCTCTTACATTATATAAGATACAATTGACAGTGTTGAATCTTGAGAACAATTTAATTTCTAATGTGAGTCACTTAAACTATGTAAACATAGAAAAGACTAAAGTGACATATCCCAACCTTTGGCTTGTATGAAACTGCCTTATGAATGCACCCCTATGTTAACAACTTTTAATTTAACCGTATCTGGGGTGGGTAGGGTGGAATTTATTTTCAGAAATTTGAAATCTGTGCAAATGCAAGCACACCCACAAGCATCCTTAGAGAGAAAGGCAGAAACATAGTGTCCTCTCCCCTATCATAAATGATTAAATCATCCTCATTCTACACTAGGCTTTCTCAAAGTATCTATTTCACAAAAGTTATATAACACTTGATTGTTTAAAAAAAAAAGCCCAAGCAGTTTACAACAATATAGGCTGTTGTGTGTATTCTGTTACCTAACGTTGAGTACTTGCAACGCATACAGTACCAACTGCACCAGAAAGGGTAAAGGAATATGCAAGATATGCAGTTCTCAGTTCTGCTTAACATAGAATAAATGTTCCTAGAGAACGAGATGCTTTCCCACTGATTTATAATTTTCTTACTAGGAGGAAGACATTTTAGTCCCAATATTTTGAGAAGCTCATTACACATAACTAGCATTGGAAACACCAAAAACCCCAAGTTTTCTATTCTCCATCATCTTCAGAAATTCCAGGCAATAGTTTTACCAGCAGTCACTTGATGTGGCAACAGCTTGGCATCTTCCATTAGTGGCCTCCTAGCACATCTAGTCATTGCTTTTTTGTTTCCTATGCAAAATATGAAACAGCTGGGAAAGACTGCGCAGGTGAGTAGGAGAATAAAGAACCCTTCTTCTGCCACTACCACATTTCTCCAAGTCCTCCTATAATTATTTCCTAACTAAAAGGGATAGAGTGCAAGGAGCATTGTCGAAGGGAAACTCCCCACCGGGGTAGAAATCATATATTGAACAGATGGAAAACTCTTAAGTTAGGCTGAAAGCAAAGAGGAAGGTTACCATAACTTCTGTCATAGAGCTTCAAAATGCTGATGACGATGTAGTGTGTGCAAACTCAGAGGATGACCTCCAAACCACCCTAAATATCTTCACAGAAGCTTATGAAAAGCTTGGCCTATCGCTCAACATCCAAAAAACCCAAGTGCTGCACCAACAAGCACAAAACAACCCCTCTGCTGTGCCACAAATCCAACTTAACAGTGTAATGTTGGAAAATGTCGACTATTTTTCCTACCTGGGCAGTTATCTTTCCACAAGGGCAGGCATTGATGCCGAAATCCAGCATCACCTGAGCTCTGTGCGTGCAGTTTTCTCTCGATTGAAGTGCAGAGTGTTTGAGGACCGGGACATTTGCAGGGAAACCAAAATGCTTGTTTACAGAGCTATTGTACTACCAATCTTACTGTACGCTTGTGAAACATGCACCACTTCATTTGAGCGGATGCCTGATTATAGTCTTCCAAAGCGACTACTCTAAAAATGTAATGCTGGTGGTTCACAAAAGAGGTTTAAAGACTCTTTCAAGGCAAATTTAACAAAATGCAGTATAAACACCGAGAATTGGGAAACACTGGCCTGCAAGTGCTCCAATTGGAGAATAGCCTTTACCAAAGGTGTCGTGGACTTTGAAGATACTCAAACTGAGGATGAAAGGAAGAAACAAGCGAAGAGGAAGGCACGTTTGTCAAACCCTCACAAAAATCAACTCCCATCCAGAAACCTATGTACCCACTGTAAAAGGACGTGTGGATCCAAAATTGGCCTCCACAGTCACCTAGGGACACACCATTAATACTGTGTTCATGGAGGACAATCTTACTCGGCTATGAGTGATCGCCAAAGAAAAGAAGAAGCCCTCCTCCACATTCTGCAACAGTGGTCTAAAAAACCCCCCAACATCTGGTCACTGTCAGGAGAACTAAACGGCCTCGATCCTGTACAGTGGTACCTTGGTTTACAACCGTAATCCATTTCGGAGGTCCGGTTGTAAACCAAAACAGGTTGTAACCCAAGGCATGCTTTCGTCAATGTGGCCTCCCCCCCCAAATTGGTTGTAATAAAAAAAAAAAACAGGTTGTAATCCAAAAAAAGGTACACGTACTTCCGGGTTTGACGTGGTTGTAATCCAAAACAGTTGCGATCCAAAGCAGTTGCAAACCAAGGTACTACTGTATACCTGAAGGAGCGTCTCCACCCCCATTGTTCAGCCCGGACACTGAGGTCCAGCACCGAGGGCCTTCTGGCGGTTCCCTCGCTGTGAGAAGTGAGGTTACATGGAACCAGGAAGGGCCTTCTTGTTAGTGGCGCCTTCCCTGTGGAACACCTTCCCAGCAGATGTCAAGGCAATAAGCAACTATTTTACTTTTAAAAGACATCTGAAGGCGGCCCTGTTTAGGGAAGTTTTTAATGTTTGATGCTTTATTGTGTTTTTAATATTCAGTTGGAAGCCCCTCAGAGTGGCTAGGGAAACCCAGCCAGATGGGTGGGGTATAAATAATAAAGGTAAAGGTAAAGGTACCCCTGACCATTAGGTCCAGTCGCAGACGACTCTGGGGTTGTGCGCTCATCTCGCTCTATAGGCCGAGGAGGCCGATGTTTGTCCGCAGACAGCGGTACCTATTTGTATACTTGCACTTTGACGTGCTTTCGAACTGCTAGGTGGGCAGGAGCTGGGACTGACCAACGGGAGCTCACCCCGTCGCGGGGATTCGAACCGCCAACCTTCCGATCGGCAAGCCCTAGGCTCAGTGGTTTAGACCACAGCACCACCCGTGTCCTAAACAATAAATTATTATTATTACTGAAGAGAAATGAGACAGGTGGCCCATTACATTTTCCTATTGAAAATATAGCATCTGATATTCTGTCTATGGATCCTTACATTAATGTTTTTGATAACCTGATAACAAGAAATAATCCCTAGTTATAATTTCTAAGCATCTATGAACAGCTATGTTGTTTACTAAATTGTTGGTGAACATGTAACAAACATGGGAGCCATTTAGCAACCAACATACAAAATGTAAGAGGAAATGCAGTATTTTTTTTACAAAAGCAATCCAAAAATTCAATTTTCTGGTTAAGTGCTCTGGTTGGTTCTAGTCATACGATGAAAATGCTCCTTCCTAATCACATACTGTAGTTTGACAAGCTCTCTCACAATCCACCATTCACCAGTGTAAAAATAATAAAGAGTAGAAGGGTAATGCATTTTTTTAAAAAAAACAATGTTAATCCATCTTTTGACAAGAATATATGTATAACAAATCCTATAGTTTCATATCTAATGTTTTTGCTGAAGTGCTTGAGCATTATGACATGTTTTCAATGGTCAAACTGTGGAGCTAATATTTAGTATGAAAAATAAAATTATACCTACTCCACAATATTCAAGCATTTGAATGATCTCTTCTTCATAAACAGTCTCTGAATAATACTGTTTCTCAAGCTGTCTCCAGTTCACTGCCTTGCTCAGTACACCCTGAAATTAAAGACATTATAAAGCAGTGACAAGGCATTATGAACTCTTATTCTAAAGACACCAACTATATAAAAATAATTTTAATTTATATCATTTTAGCAAAGTTTCCCCATGAGCTGTGAAAACATCTCTGGGCACATCTACAAACAAGGGCAAGGATCAAAGAACCATGGAAGCTTTAGGTTTGCATGTTTCACTAAGCTGCCTTTCATGCCTCATAAAGCATTTTAAAAATGGAATGTTTGTTGAGGTACTGAGAGATGGAATAACTATTTAAAAAAAGTTCCTCCTCAATTCAAAATTTGGTAACTCTACCCTAACCCCAAGAACACAAAGTATTTCTACTATGAAATATCCCAACAATAAATCAAACCTGGTTAATATTAGGGCTTTGAAGCCTTTTGGTTTCCCACTTGTTGGCATTGTACACTACAAATAGATTACCGTAGTAAAAACACCAGAGGCTGTAGACCAGGAGAGACAAGGAACTAGTGGCAACGGTTTAGGCCAGTTTGACACTGCTAATGATGCCATCTGTCAAATAGAAGACAATACAATATTTTTTTCAGATTACATACTGCTTGTCACCGAAGATGAATAGCGCCTGTGATTTGTATTGTATTAGTCACCTCAGTATTTTTCCTCCAAAATCCTTTAACGTAAATCTTTATCTGTTTTCTTTACACACACAATGCATTTACCGCAAATTGAAATAAATTATACAGCACAGTTGGTTTCATAATTCCTTAGGGAGCGACAGACTTATTTTGTTTTCATAAGCACAAGTAAAATGAAATTACTACCTGAGAGAAATAGCTTTCACCCCTCAACATATTTTAGAATACAAAAAATCCTTCCCTTTTCTTTCCCCTTCCAGATTTTATTCACAACAAACTTAAGTGGCATTTATATAAAAATATCATCTAAAACTTCAGATTTTGAAAAGCATTTCATAATTTTAATCATTATGTATGCATCCGATACAAATTCTTCTTCCAAGTAATCCTCCTTCCCTCTTTAATACAAATCCTGAGGTCCTTTTTCCAAGAATCTCTGAGTAACATAAGTAAGGTTCTCATTTAATCTTCACAACAGATTTGCTGAGGTAGACTTGTCTAAGGTAAGTGATAGGCCAACAATACTTCATATGTTTCATGGGTTTGTACCTGGGATGTGTACCAGGACATAAACTTGAAATTTAATAAGAATTTGATCAAACTATATTCAGTATTCATTCTAATGGAATATGAAAATGTAAGGCCATTTCCATATCTGCGCATCCCATTTTTCATGTCTATGTCATGTGATTTAGATAACTCACTTATATTGTAACTTATTTTACAAAACTTAAAACCAGCTAATGATAGACATATGTAAGCTTCAACTTATTTACTATTTTTCAAATAAAGATTCTTACATGTCCTCCCATGGATATTCCTGTCATCCCAAGGGGTCCATAGCCTTCTCTTTCTAACCAGTGCAGAAGAACAGCTGATTCTAGCACAAGAGCTCCTCCCATGACAAACAGGTCAGAGACATTTTTCAGACATGATCTTCTTTTCTCCCGAGAAAAGAAAGGCAAACTTTACATATATATTAACAAATGCACCTATCATCATATCTTCTACAATTCAGACCACTGTCCTCATGAAAACTCTCTCTCATTTAATTTGAGGAAGGGTTATGATTATATTTAAACCTAGTAGCTGCTGCCTGGACAAACTGGACCCAACTATATAGCTATTTGAACTACAGTTAACAGGAGCACAGTCCACACAAAACTGCCAACAATGGATTTTGGCAAATAAAGTAAAATATTTTCTTTATAAAGTTGCTTTATGACAAAAAGGCCTCAAAATATTGATACTGCCATATGAAGAAAAGCTGTGGACTTTGTGAAACTTATCCATCAATCTACAATTACTATTAAGGCCAGAATTTCAAATGTGCTACACTATTAAACAAATTTGTTTTGCAGAGATACCTGCACTGAAGTTACAGGATTTATTTTCCAAGTACTGTAGTTATACAGCAGTTTTGTCTGCTGTGAAATATTACAAGTACATTGCAACAATTTAACTTTACGATGGATAGCTCTGGTGGCTGGTTGGAATCCATCATGCTATGCTTGTTCAGAGCACTTTGCTAATTTGGGGAAACAGAAGGGAAGAATGGAGAGATGAGGAATGTATTATCCTCCCCTTCTCAGTTGGGGAAAGCTGCCACTATTCACTCAAAATGGTTGGCAAAAGAAACAAGTGAAATGCTACAGCCACATAAAGCCTTCACTGTGAAATTTATTTACAGTGATTGGCACTCTATGAAATGACCTAGTTTTCATACATCTGAACATCTTGCAACACCAAGTTGCTGCATACTTGGAACAAGGTTATTTATAGAAATAGCTTATATAAAGGATTTGAAGACATTCAGCATTAACACAGTTACCAAATTCAAGGTATGCAGAAGGTAGCAACTTTAAAAGGTTATGTAGCCCCTAAAGTGAGGGACGCGGGTGGCGCTGTGGGTAAAACCTCAGCGCCTAGGGCTTGCCAATCGCATGGTCGGCGGTTCGAATCCCTGCAGCGGGGTGAGCTCCCGCTTTCGGTCCCAGCTCCTGCCCACCTAGCAGTTCGAAAGCACCCCTAAGTGCAAGTAGATAAATAGGTACCGCTTTATAGCGGGAAGGTAAACGGCGTTTCCGTGTGCTGCGCTGGTGCTGGCTCGCCAGAGCAGCTTCGTCACGCTGGCCACATGACCTGGAAGTGTCTGCGGACAGCGCTGGCCCCCGGCCTCTTAAGTGAGATGGGCACACAACCCTAGAGTCGGACACGACTGGCCCGTATGGGCAGGGGTACCTTTACCTTTACCTTAGCACCTAAAGTGGCAGAATGCAATATTCCTATTTGTATTATTGACCATTGTGGCTTAAAATGAGTTTCTTGCAAAAAGGAATAAATTCAAATAAACACGATACATCAGAAATAAGATATAACTTGTAAATTTTAAGCAGTATATCTGTTTCCTAAATGTATCACAGAATACAGTACATTGCTAATACTTACAACTGATCCTTGGGTTTTCTGCATCCATGTACAGATAAGAGTCAAAGAAATTAATATGGAAATGTATATACCTTTTGAGTCTCAACATTTTCATTACAATTTATATTTAAAGGTTTTTTTTAAAAAAATGTGCACACTAAAATAAAAGTTATTTTAACTGTGTGGCTTTAGGCTTGGAATTTAACAATTAAACAGGAGGTGATGTGAGGGACGCGGGTGGTGCTGTTGGTTAAACCATAGAGCCTAGAACTTGCCGATCAGAAGGTCAGCGGTTTGAATCCCCGCGACGGGGTGAGCTCCCGTTGCTCGGTCCCTGCTCCTGCCAACCTAGCAGTTTGAAAGCACGTCAAAGTGCAAGTAGATAAATAGGTACCACTCCGGCGGAAAGGTAAACAGCGTTTCCGTGCACTGCTCTGGTTCGCCAGAAGTTCGATCAGAAGGTCGGTGGTTTGAATCCCCGCGACGGGGTGAGCTCCCATTGCTCGGTCCCTGCTCCTGCCAACCTAGCAGTTTGAAATCACGTCAAAGTGCAAGTAGATAAATAGGTAATACTCCGGCGGGAAGGTAAACGGCATTTCCGTGCGCTGCTCTGGTTCGCCAGAAGTGGCTTAGTCATGCTAGCCACATGACCCGGAAGCTGTACGTCGGCTCCCTCGGCCAATAAAGCAAGATAAGCGCGGCAACCCCAGAGTCGATCACGACTGGACCTAATGGTCAGGGGTCCCTTTACCTTTACCTTTAATGTGAGCTCATGCATTATGTTAGACATAGGAGATTTGAGTTCACACATGCTTAACATTTCAATCATTGAATGACTTATCTAGGCAAGTCATTATATATAACTAAACAGCAATATGAAAAACTTGTCTTACTGCTTTGTTAGGAATTTCAGTAACATTGCTTAGAATGATGGCTATGATCCAGACACGTTCCACACAAACATTCTGAATGTTTAATTGCTGCCAACTAGTATTAAGAAAATTATAATATGTGAATTAAATTTTTGTACTCTTGGGCTACATCTTGGGATAAATATAATATCTCTATAAGAAAGTAATTCAGAATTTGTTAACAGCTGCCCAATTGGTGACAGATTTCCATTTTTGTGTTATCAAAATGCCAACAGAAGAGGATTGGATTTTAAAAAACCCTCAGGTTTATTGATAGATAAATTAATGCAGTGGCTTCAAACAGGGAGACAGAAAACTAATATTTTATGAAAGACTGCTGGTTGGTAATTTGGAAACTGAATCTCTTAACTGTGACAAGCCAAATGAAAACATGGCAATCAAGTGGGGCAATGCATTCTTTTCCTATTATTTTTTCTTTAAATGGTCCTCATGCCCTCCCCAAGCTGCATTTAAAATGTGTCTAATTTTAGATAATGATGCCCTGGAGTCTATTTGCATATAGTTTTACTTTATATATGATTACATACACACAACATTAATTTGAGTTATTTATGCTTTTGGAGAGTTGCAAAATATCCACAGAATATATGATTTCTTTTCAAGCAGAACCACACATACTTAAGTATAATCATTAGGTCACTTACAGGTCATTTACTATGGTTTTGTCAATTTCTAAGCTACTAATCTATACAGGAAACATATAAATGGTTTACATTTCATATGATTTGACACATTTGACATCTCCATTCACTATATTAGTGTTGGAACTAAACACAGGACTAGGCAGCAGCATCTTTCCTCTCTAGATCTGTGCTTCACAGACACATTTTGCTTAATATAAAGGATATAATAAGGGTTTTCTAACAACAGTGAAGCCATGCAGGCCTCTTTGATCATTGGACGGGCCATTAACGTGCGTCGTCTCCAAAAGTACTAAAGAGACAAAAATTTAATAAGTTTAAATTAAATAGAACAAGTGTAACAGGTTTTTTTTAAAAAAGCATTAATGAAGTAATGTTGTATGCTTACATGGTCGCCAGTGCCTGCTAAATGAATGCACACTGGTCTGTATTTGCTGTTCCATAGTTTGGGTACTAAAAACTGAAACCTATCAAATAGAAAGCAATCATTTTTTAAACTATGCCTACATGAAATCAAGTTAACAGACTAGCAACTAATATCACACAAAGTTTTACATCAAGGACTAGTAATGCATTTCCCCCCTCTTAAGTAATAAGCATGATTGCAGAAAATGTTTTCCAGCTACCGTGATAATTAAAACTGCTGCTAGCCATCATATATGGCATTTCTCCAATCAAATGCAAATCCAGAATAACTGGCACATGTGTATGGGGGGAGAAAACATTGTACGAGATCTAAAATGTCCCTTAAGGCATGACGAAGTTTAGTTAGGACCTTTTTAATCGTAGTATTATACTTACTGGGACAAAAATTTGAAGAGGAGCTCTCAGCACATAAGGTAGCTGTTCCCAGTGGCACTCAGTGCAGACAAAGCCCTAGCCAACATGCAAACCTATCCTTATTCAAAATTAACACACATATGTGTCACCTTTTCACCAGCATTTTGTCTCATCTCACTCTCTGTAATTTCATAACTTACGTTAGGTGCCTGTCCTTACCTTGCTGTGATGGACTCTGGTGGCATGATATCTGGTACATAATGAGCCAAGGGGGAAATGAACTGCCCATCAAGGATCTTACAGTCTGATTGCTCTTCAACCTACAGTAACAACATTGCATTCTTACTGAAGTTGTCAAACATTAACAAGTACATTTGGTGGGACAGAGGAAGCTGCCTTATACAGTGTCAGATCATTGGTCTATCTAGCTCAGTATCATCTACACTGACTAGCAGCAACTCTCCAGGCAGGCAATATATCTGCACCCCCCTACCTGAAGGTGCTGGAGATTGAAACAAGGATTTTCTGCACGCAAGGCAGATGGTCTACCTCTGATCTACAGCCCTTCCACTAACATCTAGTGAATTCTAGCAACATGCAGATTACCAAGCATAGGTTCCTTTCTATAGATATACTTCAGCTCAACAAATGTTTATCCTTTTTCATAATCAGGATTGCAAATCTGCAAAGACTCTTAAACTACTTAAAAAATAAAGGCAACTTAATACCTTGTTGATGTGCACTGGATAGTCTCTTGAAACCAGATTTTGACATTTTTCTCTGTTTCCTATAATCTTTCTGAATGCAAATATTCTGTTAATGACCAAAAAAAAATAGTGTTAAGTTTCAGCTATAACTACACACAAGACACAAAAATGTGTTTTATAATTTTGTCTCTTGTTTGGCCTAAATGATCTTTAATTCCACCCCTACCTAGGATGCTATAATATCCAATGTTAACATTAACTCCTGCACAAGCTTTGTTTATTTTTAATGTGACACCAGTCTTTAAATTTAAACATCTATTAACACAAATATTACCCTTCAATTTGAGACAAATGCTTTTCTAACTTTTCCTTCATACAGTATAAGAAAACTGTTTTAAGCTTTCAGTGTGCACTCAGAATATAAGCTTTGGGGGTACTATTTTTTGAAATTGAAAAACAGAGCATGTACCCCAATCTGGAATATAAGCATGAGTGAGCATAACTACCTTTTCAAGTCTTCTGGTCTTCCCCATCCTTGAATAAAAAGCTTAGTGAGCAGTAGGCGCCTGTATAAGACATCTAGTTTACTCACACCCATTAGCAAAACACATCTAGAAAAAGAGCAGAGAGAGCTGTTTAACATACTGGTGAAAAGTACTGTTGTTTCTTACTTAGTAACTGTAAAAGTACAGCTCTTATTTCCAATGAAAGCAAACGCTAGTTATAAACACACAGAAATTGTGAAATATAACTTTCAAAAACCTGCTTGAAACTGGCACATTAATCTTCGTTAAAGAGAACCCCTGTACTTGCTTTAAGAAAATGACTAAGGAAGTAGAATTTATTAGCACTTGATTTGATGCACCTTTAATAAGCTGCCTGTCAACAATTTGTTGCAATTCTGCTACGACAGCAAATATCAGTGAAGGAAAAAATACATTCTATTAATCCAGTTTGTTTTCTTTTACAAATGGGAAAAGCTATGTAGGCAAAATACTTATATTGATAGTATAACTAGCTTCAGGCATATGCCTAAAGCTGGAGCAAGTGGAGGCATGTCCACATCCAATGCTGATCAAAGGAAGAGAGAGAGTGCAATAGGAAGTACTATACATTTCTTCCCTCCCAGGAGAAGAGGGGAAGTGATAATACACAGAGCCCTCTCTACCAATTACATTTTCTATGGTCTGTGGTGTTAGCCCCTCTCATGTTAACTAGCAAGAATATGCCGTGGTTAGGTTTGGCTGATAATCTCCCACTCAGGAGTAGGAACCAATCTGAACAGAAGAATGAAAACTTTTTAAAACGTAAAACACACTGAAACAGCCTATTACCTGCACAGCTGTTCACACTGCACAGATACTGCAAAGAAACCTTCTACATGTTAAATTATTTTGTATTGCAAATGGGTAAATTATAAGGGTGCCTAGACCAATGCGGAGGACACAGCTGTTTAAACAGAGCAATACTTGCTGTGGCATAAGCAACATACCACAGAGTACAGAGCCACCTAATTTTAGGAACTGAATCCTAGTGGATAAAGATGTTGGAAAAATCCCAAGAGTACAAACTGTTGTAGTTGGAAAAGAATGTGCACCTTGTAACAATGAAAAGAGCTGTAAGGAGTTTACAAAGAGAGCTCAAGTTACATGCATTAGTTTGAGTGAAGGGAAATGTGCTTGGTTCCCATTTTTTTTTGAGGGGGGGTAAATCTTTCAATTTTGTAAATGTTGCAATAACTGAATGAACTTTCCCATTGTTTTCAACTTCATTTTAAAACACGCACACTCTTTTCAATCTCTTAAATTCATACATAGTATGATGGCTGCAAGAATATATTTTTATTGGTAGGCATTCCAAAACTAGGTTGCTTCTGCATAACCAAAATGAGATCTTTTAGCATGCTTTCCAAAGTAAACTCTAAGGTAATAGAAGATGTGACTTTTGTAAGATAGCTCTAGGTCAAAGTATTAATTGTGCAATGTACATCTAAAGAAACAGAAGCTATGTCTGAACACTGAGAGACTTTTCCTTCCTGAAAATCATTTCAGTATCATTGCTGTGGTCATATACTGCTTATCAAGCAAAGCAAACAAAAGCAACCTGCCTTATCCTTTGACATAATGTAATTGCTTAGTTAATATTTCACCACTGCTATTTCGTCTTTTCACTTACCACTGAGTTTTTTGACTGGAAACAAATTAATAGAATCATATTTCTATCTCACTCTTCAAGAACAATGTCAGGAATTTGATAGCCAAGGTTCTTTGTTGCTATTTTTTCCAACAATTACAACACAGGATGAAAAATTAACAAGGAGCTGAAGTGCTTTAAGTCTAGAATCTACGTAAGATCTTTCAAACATACAACATTCTGCTCTAAATATACTTTGATTACTGAAAAAGCTAGTTATTTTTCATTCACACAAGGACACACTCCAAACAGTGAAACCCAAGGAAACACAAGATGGTTAGCCTAGCAAATGACCCCCTCCCAACTTTTGGTAATGTCAGATTAACCTTGATATTTGGTATAAGGTAGCATTTTTCCAGAGCATAAAAACATGATTACAGTCACGCTTCATTTCTAAAGTAAAGTTTCACAATGATAGCATACAAGGTTAGTATGTTGAGAAGATAATATGTTGCCAAACTTAATCTACCAGCTTTTACTAATCCAAAAGTGTGTGAAATATTTGTAGCAACAACCTTGGCCTCAAAAACACTGTCCTCAAATAAACACATTGCAATTTGGAATCAAAATGAGAACAGGAAAGAACAGAAATAATAAAACTATAATTAGTGGGCCATGAATTACACAGCAGTATTATAACATCAGGAATGTGATTTACAGTGCAATCCTATTCATGTCCATTAATAAATAAGTTGTTTAATATAATGTGGCTTACTCCCAGCTAACTGTGCATAGGACTGTCTTAGTCGTGGTTTGGGCGCAATATCTTTGCAATATACAAAAAGAAAAAGTTGACACCATTTTCCCCCTACAATAAATCACTGGCAATCTACACTGCGAAATGTATGACAACCCTGAAAACAACAAAACCAGCCATGTAATTTATGAATAAAAAGGAAACAAATGTTTTCATACCACACTTTCATACAACACCCACACACTAAAAACATACACCTATTAAGGTTCTCAACCAGAAGTTGTTCATACCTGTCAACCTTGTCAGTCCAGAATTCTCTTAACCGCAACTCTCTTCATATCTGCTGGTTCAAAGTATGAATGAGTCAAATTCTGTAAGTAATTCAAAATGTTAAGCGTACTGTATATATGCTACTAGGAAAGGCTTCAGATTTCCCCTCAGCACCTTTTTATAAAACAAATCTGGAGGACAGCTTCTATTTGACACTATAAACCCTAAACAGAGATACTTACCCCACCACCAAGAGGCCAGAGTTATGAGCTACTTCACTCACTATGGGTGCTGCTACAATACCCTGAACTACTCTGGCTCTCACACTAGTTTTTAAAAAGAGGGTAATATAGTATCACCCAAAGGAGGCAGATCAAATTTTTTATTTGCCAGAATCAGCATATTTCAGACCTTCAGAATTTTGTTCTGGCTTCCTAACGTTGGTGCTTTAATAAAAAATAGCCACTGGATCCGTAGAGAGAGCAATTGCTTTAGAAAACAGACACACATATAAGGCAAAGCAAATACAGCATCCACACACTTCAACGAAGTTCCTTTCTCGTTGGCCTTCCTCTCACCATAACGGGTGAACTCTAGACTCTCGTTATAAGCAAGCAAACAAAAGCTTCCCACATATGGATAAGGACGCCGTGGGCTCGCGATTGATTTAACTGCGAGCTTATCCCTGAAACGCGCCTTCAACCCGACCCGCCAACAAATAAAACTACAACGCGGTTGGATAGGCAGGGAAGGACCGTCCGAACCTACGGTGCTGGGAAGCGAAATCACGGCATTCAATGGAGCTGGAAGATGCACTGGATTGCCGACTAACCCAGAAACAAAACTTTGCCCAAAAAAAGGAGGGTGGAAAGGGGGGTCCTTGGAGAACATTTACCCTTCCTCCCGAGATATGAAGGCACGGAGGACAACGTGTGAACCCCAACTTGTGCCCCAAGACCCCGGGCAGGTGTAGGAGGTCTTCTGGCGCTTCCCAGCAAGCTTGGGCAAGGACGACCAGGAGCCCAAAGGCTTTTCCGTCACGCCCCACGGCGACGACCTACCCATGTCCCGCCACCCAGGGAGACGCGCCAGGCTGCACGTCCTGCCCGCGCGGAGGCAGAAAATGAATTCTCCCCACCCGCCACACTGAAGAAGCGGCAGAAGGGAGAGGCGAGCGGGATGTCTCCTTCCTCTTCGTCCTCGTCCTCCAGCCTCTCCCCCTTTCCCAGCCTCTCCTCTCATCCACCAGCCTCCGGGACTCCGTTTCACCGTCCCGCCACAGTGAATGAGGGAGGGAGGCGGGGCAACGGAGGAGAACTTCGAAGGTCGCCGCTGTCACTCACTCCCTCTTCCCGCTCTCTCGTCTCCGCGCGAGAAGCGGCAAGAGGTAGGGGGCGGGGTAAGCCGCCTTTACACCAATCAGCGCCTCTCCTCTCACGTGACCAACAAGTGCCTGGTGTTGTGGGAGGCTGGTGGTGGTTGTTTTTTTTGTTCGCCGTCAGTCACGTGGCGCGTCACCTCACGGCTTGAACGGGAAGACGCGGAGTAAAGGAAAGGAGGGCGGCCGTGGGCGTGTGTGGAATGGCGTGATCCCCGTCCCACCCATTCCTTTCTTCCTGTCAGCGTACCTGCTCCGTCTTGCCTTCGCTGCTGCTGGTGTTCTTCGTAAGCCGACCATGGCCGACGATGCTGTTTGGGAAGCTGCGCCTGAAGGGCAGGAGGAGCCTTTGCTGGACCCCCGGACCCCCAGTTGGAGGTAGGCGGAGGGGGGCTGCGCTCCTTGAAGGGGTCTCGCCTCGGAGTCAGGCCCCTGAAGAAGAGCCGGTGTCGGATTGTCAGTCGCTGAGGGAAGGAAGGGCCTGGTGGTCCAGGCGAGGGCGGAAGTGTTGTTTTGTTGTTGTTTGGGGGTTAGTGCTTATATTCCTATACTCTTCTAATTAGCGCCAAAAGGTCAGTAGGCTTTGAACTTTAGAATCAAATATTATGCTTCTAGATAAAAATGTGAAGCGTCACAACGAATATTGGTATTATGGCGCCTCCTTTTAAAAGGGCTCTTATTATTTATTTTATTCCAGTGGCATTTTTTTAGTTGAGCCTTTGAAAGGCTTTCATTATGCCCATTTACTGGTTTTTAAAAATTATTGTATTTAAATACTGAAGTCATAGAGCAGGGGGTTGTCAACCTGGTCCCTACTGCCCACCAGGGCGTTTCGGGATTCTAGGTGGGTGATAGGGCACAAGCTGAATGCTCCTTCCATCGAGCACTGATGGGCGGTAAGAAAATTTTACCATCAAGAAAGATGCATTAGTGGGCAGTTGGTATAAAAAGGTTGACTACCCCTGTCACAGGGACGTGGGTGGCGCTGTGGGTTAAACCACAGAGCCTAGGACTTGCCAATCAGAAGGTCAGCGATTCGAATCCCCATGACGGAGTGAGCTCCCGTTGCTCGGTCCTTGCTCCTGCCAACCTAGCAGTTCGAAAGCACGTCAAAGTGCAAGTAGATAAATAGGTACTGCTCTGCCGGAAAGGTAAACGGCGTTTCTGTGTGCTGCTCTGGTTTGCCAGAAGCGGCTTAGTCATGCTGGCCACATGACCCAGAAGCTGTATGCCAGTTCCCTCGGCCAGTAAAGCGAGATGAGTGCCGCAACCCCAGAGTCGGTCATGACTGGACCTAATGGTCAGGCGTCCCTTTACCTTTACATTTACCCCTGTCATAGAGGGACTGCTCTGAGTGCTTGTTATTCTTGAACAGATTGCTGTAAGTTAGACAAAAACAAGTGCCAAGAGTTGTTAATCTTTAATTATGTTTTCATTTGTTACAGATCTGATGGTGTTATGGAAACCCTACAGCATTACAATAGCCGGTGGAGATCCATTCGGATAATGTATCTCACAATGTTCTTCAGCAGTGTTGGTTTGTAAAATAACGTACTTTGCAGCTCCACTTTGATGTCTGTATTGAATGTAAATTAAAATGTTTTATGGAAACTTTTTTAATGGAAATGTATTGTGCAGTCGTATCTTGGTTCTCAAACGTCTTGGTACTCAGACATTTTGGCTCCTGAATGCCGCAAACCCGGAAGTGAGTGTTCTGGCTTGCAAACATTTTTCAGAAGCCGAATATCCGACAGAGCTTCCGGTTGAGTGCAGGAAGCTCCTGCAGCCAATCAGAAGCCATGCCTTGGTTTTTGAACAGTTCCGGGAGTCGGAATGAACTCCCGGAACAGATTAAGTTCGACAACCAAGGTACGACTATACATGTTTTGGCCACAGTATGGAGGAAATGCCAAAATTTAGTTGGGTGGTAATGAATATTTCTATGTTATGTCCATTAGTTTCAATAGGTCTACTGAGTAAAACAGCTGAATACCAACCAGAGTAAAGTGTAGACTGGTTCTCAGTGCACTCTTGTCTAATTTGGAGAAACTGAACTGCTGTTTATCCTGGTGTTTTTTTTAAAGGTTAATGTTCAAGAAAATCTTCCTGCAATATTTTGCTTGCAGCTATAATTTGGTTTCCTCCCATAAGCTGCTATAGTGGGATTCTTATGTGATAAAGCTGTAGGAAGACTCTTAATCCAAATATCAGTTTTTCCAAAGTCTAACTCAACTGGTTTCAGTTCAACCTGAATAACTGGCCATAAACTCTGATACCTTGTGCCTTAATTAAAGCATGTGACTTTGTTAGGGGAAGAAAGCTCTGTTGGATCATATATTTAAGGAGTGAGCCATAGATTTATGATTGTTTAGTTGGACACATGCTACTAAAAAGCCAATAGGAATAAAACAGAAAAGGTAATATATGCTTCCATAAAATTATAAGGGAACAGGTTGTACTTTGATTTTTCTGTGGACTTTGAAAATTTAGGGACACAATCCTTTTATTCAGACAGATATATGAAGAATGTTATGTAATGATTTAATAATAGAAGCATAACTTCAATTATTTACATTGCAGGTTTTTCTATTGTGATTATGTCAATATGGCCCTATCTTCAACAGGTAACCATGAGAGTTTGAATTAGTTATCTGTTTTGTACTTGACTATGAATAGGTTTCTTTGTTGTGATATTTGAAGTGGTTGTCTTAATCTGGGGTGATTTATGTCAATTTTGCAAATTCAGGCTGCTGAATCAAAAGAGGTTTAGTTTAAAACCCTGTTTTTCAAAATACTACTATTTAACATTCATTCACTGTTTTATGGCTCGTCTAAAGTGTGAAGAAAATGTAGTTGAATACTACCCATTGGTTATACCTTAGCATTGTAGCAGTGCTATTGAGAAAACAGTTCATAATTATTTTCATAAATTGGGCATTAAGCAGGGTGGTTTTAAAAAGCATCTTCCAAATATAGTCCCTTATTAGTTCTACGGTGGGCTTGCTCACATTATTTTCTGTCACCTTGCAATGCATTATACCTTTCAACTGTCTCTTCCCAAATAATTCTTCAATTTTAGCTAATGGATAAATTCAGTAATACGACAATACCTCAAAGTATTTATATTACCTTGGGAAATGTTGTGATGCTGTTTGTAAAACTCTTGCTGGGAACTGATGAATGAGATGTGCTTGTTTTTGAAGTTGCTTTTGTTGTTTCCATAGATAGATAAAACTGCAGATCCAAGTTTCCTGGGCTGGATTATTGCTTCATATAGCATTGGTCAGATGATAGCTTCCCCCTTCTTTGGCACATGGTCCAATTACAGACCAAGAAGAGAGCCTCTTGTAGTTTCAACTACCATTTCAGTGGCTGCTAACTTTCTTTATGCCTATGTCCATTTACCTACATCACACAACAAATACTACATGCTGGTTGCTCGAGCTCTGGTGGGGTTTGGCGCAGGTAATTGTAGAAACATTTACATGGAAGATTGACAGTTGTTGTGTACTATTTAAGGCAGCTATGCTGTTAGGTTAATCAGAATCTCATAAGCAGCTATGAAATCTATCTTGCTTCATAGCGCCACTTGCTACATCACTAGCAAGGTGTAATTCAGAAATTGTGTAAATATATAATTTCCATTGTTGCTTAACTTCAAAATATAGACTCATGTCTCCCAATTTTACCAGGTGAGTTGCCCATAGTTCTCTGTGGCCTTGCATCAGAGTCAATGGTAGCCCAAAGGTGCAATATTTTTTAAGTAGCTGACTCAGTAGTGACAGACATCCACTGAGAAATCGGAGGGTCTGAAAGAGCTGCTATATAAGAGGTTTGGCAAGAGTAAAAGCATGGGGAAGTTAGTGCAGTTTCCTCAGGAGCCTTTTACACATTAAGCTTCAAAAATGCCATGTAAGAAGCATGAGCTCTTAACTCCTGTCTGCTAAAAAGTTCCAAGTTACTGAAAAGTTTTAACAGCTGAAATTAGATGGATACAGTTGTGAATAATCACTTCAGCGAAAAGGTGTCTCTGTAATCAGATGGCTTTCAATATCTGTGAATCTCTTTAAAATAAGACATGGCGGAAGAGGAATAAGTGTTACATTTCTAGTAATTTAGGTAAACAAAATAAATTCCTAATGTTTTATTTGTGTCAAGTAAACGTACTTCCTTCTGTTCATCTTTCTTTAGGAAATGTAGCAGTAGTTCGGTCATACATTGCTGGTGCCACCTCTCTTACCGAAAGAACTAGCGCCATGGCAAACACTAGTGCTTGTCAAGCAGTGGGTTTCATACTGGGACCAGGTACAACGTAGGTTGTATTTTCATTATTTTCAAATGAAACCTGATGTGTATGTGGAAACTTGGCGTTCTGAATCTTAAAGACTTCAAATGTTACTTCAATCATTTGCATATGTATGTGTAAATTTAATTTTCCTGCTGTGTTAAAGTAAACTTTAGTTAAAACAGTATTTGGAAGTTGCAAGCTCAAATTCTAAGGATGATACTGAGGGGTATGAAGATGGTTTATCATATGCTTTTAATGTACTGAAGCAGCAGGTTTGGGTAATAGTTCCTAATTTGGTGCTGGAAAAAAATGGGGCCATTTCCACATCAGAAGCACTCTTGGGTTCCATGCACCTCAATATCTATGGTGCTTTTCATTTATGGTGACAATGTTAGGAGTTCATCATGCTCTCTAACATCTATCTGGGGTGGGGAATCTATGGCCAGAGCACTGATGTTTTTGTGAGTAACTGGCCCTTCATAGGAAAAGGGTTCCCTGTCCCTTGTCTACAGCTTAGTAAAAGGTACATTAAGCAGGCAAGTGAATCAGACCCTATTGAGCTTAGGGCTCAATAGGACTTTCTCCCATGTAAGTGTGTAGGATTGCAACATAAGGATAATGTGTTCTTCCTATTACAAGAACACAGAATGTTTACGTTTAATAATTATAATTTTCACAAGGATCTTATATATATATATATGCATGCATTATAGGCAGCATTAAAGTCATCATTTCAATCCATGGAATCCATGTAATTTGAAGTGATTTATTTTTGTTTTGTGGAATAAATGCACTGTTCTTATGAAATACTTTGGATTCCATGTTCAGAGCAAAACATCAATATTTGAACATGCTCTTAATGTTCTGTTTTAACTCTATTCTGTTTTGGATCAGTTTTTCAGACCCTCTTTACGCTTATTGGAGAACAAGGAGTCACATGGAGAACCATTCATCTTCAGATAAACATGTACACCACACCAGCACTATTTGGAGCTCTCCTAGGAATCATCAACATTGTTTTGATATTTGCTATGTTTAGGTAATTAGAAACTGAGACTGTTCTAAGACACCAAGTGTTTATCCTTAATTTCTCTTTCGTGCGGGGTAGGGGTGTCTATGCATATGTGATATTTAAATCTTTGTTCCTCTTTGGGACTTCTAGATTTTATTTTCTTCTTGGATCTAACGAGTGCACGCAATCTGGATAAATATATTTTGGCCCTATTTTAATTCCTTAATGTACAATGGCAAGTTTTTCCTGGCCCTTATAGGAAAGAAATTATCTCTAACTTTGCACAAATAATATGATTCATTTTCCATGCTAGTTTTTACGGACTGTTGGAAAGCTTTCCAACTTTTCTCTAATTATTGTCATTTAGGGATTTATTTCCCCATTCTGAAAATTAGAAAAACCATCTCCATGCTACAGAGTTGAAAGTGGAGGACTTGCCACTAAGAGTTTTGAAGTCCTGGAGCAATCAAGTCCAAACCATATGCCAAATTCCTTGGAGTAGGCATAGAAGTTTAGTTTGGGGGTAATCTGAACTTCATTTTTTCCAGAATAAATTACTGAGGACTATACTTGTTATCTTCTAAGAGCATGGCTTCATTTTTCTGAGAAGGTGAAATTGAAATCTTGCTGGTGGAAATGAGGGATCATTTATACTCATTTCATTATCAGGCTAACTGATGTTTGTCAGGTGTCAGCCTTCCAAAAACTAACAGGACAGTTGCAGATGGATTTACTTTATCGAAACACTTGAGTCCAATAGCTAATGCAAATTATTCAGTTTCATGGCATTCAAATTTACTTCAACATGACCTAGAAAGTTACTGAACTGATGTTAACAGAAAGGAATTTGAGGAATTGGGTTAGAAATGATAATAAAATGAAGTGGTCAAATATTAAAAGCTACTTGGAACATAACATATTACAAGATTGGGTGTTGAAATGTATTGCTGTAGCTTGCAAAGCTTCCTCAGTGCATTAATTATTTTAATGTATAATTATTTTTAGAGAACATCATGTAGATGACATGGGAAGACCACAAAGCAGCATTAACTTCGAAACTGAAGGTAATATTTTTTGTAGAAAACTTGAAATAAAACAGTGTAGTACACCTTGGAATATTAATAGAAAGAAATGGCTATAGTGAAACTTCACATACAAAGGGCACTATCCAATGAAGTAGTTCTGCTAGTACAAGGATTTGTAACTTCTATTCTTTGCTTAAACTATTATGAGAAACCATAGCTTCCTGTTATATTTCAGCTCTGAAACAATAGCTCAGTCTCTGGTTTAATATTCTAGATAGTAACCCAAGAGTAAACTCTAGTTTTCCAGATGTAACAGAAAACATTTTCTGTTCTAGTTCGTAAGTGAAAAGGAGGAAAGAACTGCAGGGGCTTGCCTCATTTTGACTTAATAAACAATGGTTTATTAAACCAAGGTCATTACATCTGAACTGTGTAACACTTTCCTATTATTATTATTATTATTACTTCTTCTTCTTTTTTGATTCAGAAAACGAGCAGAGGAGTCAAGATAGTCAAGCAACCATTGACCATGTGGCTGTTGTATCAACAAACCTTCTTTTCCTTGTTGTCTTATTTGTTTTTGCAGTCTTTGAAACGTGAGTATACTTGATATCTGTTTTTGTAGCAGTACAGTAAGACCCAAAGTCATAGCAATAAGAAACTCAGCTGTATTCCCATAAGCAGTTCATATTGGAAATCTCTCCTAATAACCCCAATATAAGAAGATCAAATTTGATAGTTGAGGATACACAACTGAAATTTCAGCTGGCACAGCATCTCTTCTCAGCCTTTTGGCTAATGTCAAGTGTAGCACATTATACAGCACAATAAATATATGTAGCACTTACTATATAAGCAAAAATAAAGCTGTCCCAGATCCAGCCTCACATGGAGTTTACAGAAATTGGGAGAGGCAGAGAGAGGTACCACATACATGTTCAGGGAGAGGCATTAAAGTTCCTCAAGGAAAAATGTGATAAATTATAAACCCATATTCCAATTTAATGTGTAGATATTGCTCTAGTTTTAAGGATGTGCTGATGTGGGATTTAAAAAACGAGATAAGTCATTATGATAATACTTCATCTAAGTTAGTACAAATTCCAGAACATTCACATCCAGTCAAAAATTCAGTGGTATATAAAATGAAATTTTAGGTCTCTAAACATTTCAGTATCCAGACAGAAAAACACACATTCTTAATATTTGTTGCACGTCCTCTCAGAACTTTCAAAAGGTGGTTGGTTTTTCTCGGCAGGTGTTTCTCACATCTTTAGCAATGTCTCGTAAAATGATGGTGATGACCTACTTCTTCTTCTCCTGCTTTACCACCTTACTGTAGTCAATCTGTTTGTTATCAAATATCTGCATTTAATTATTGTATAGCTGAGAGATGGTTTAAGCCAGGGATCCACCATCCTTTTTGGACTAGTGGGCACATTTTGAATTTCGAAATGGCATTTTTCATCATTGCAGTGCGGCTCAAAACCCCCTTTTATAAGTGAGGGAAATGGGGCACGAAACAGAGGAGTACAATAACTTTTATACATCAGTTCAAAACAAAGCCTTAGCTATTCAGCTTGTTACATTTCACACAGCATAGCAACATACTTGGCTAAAGGCCTTCAGCTGGTAAACTCTTCACCTTTCTCACCAACAGTTCTCTTTGCTAAGCATTCACTTCTACTAACAGCCCAACTAATGATTTATTTCAGTTCTGACTTAACGTGGCTTCTTTTCGCAGAATCCTCCTCTACATACTTTTGGCTTTCTCCATTTTCTATAATCTTTCTCATAATTCCATAAGGGGCATCATACAGCACAAAGTCAGAGTACAGTCACGTTGAATCTTTTTCTATAATTGTATTTCTGTACTAGAAAACACTTAACCCATTGAATTTCAGCCTGCCATGCAACTGTTAAATGTAGGAGAACCCTATTTCCCCCTCAATGCCAATCCTAGTCCAAAGCCTAGGGTGCCATCCTATGCCTGCTTAATTAGGAGAAAGCCCCATTAAACACAGAGACTTATTTCTGAGTAGATAGGTGTTGTCTTGTACTGTAAGTTAACTATACAGTGAACTATTTTGTTGTAGTATTTGCAGAAAATATCTTAAAGGGGCAACATGAACAGAGGTGAACCACCATAGGAATATGCATTCTAGTTGCTTGGGGAAGTAAGGGCAAACTATGACAAGTCCAAGGGCTAAAAAAATAAGACAGAAGCAGAAACCTGTAACAAAGGAAGGGGAAACCAGCAGCTCTTTAGGACCCCAGAGATTCCTGTTGCCTGGTGTCCAAATAACTCACTTATCAATCACCGTAGGCACAATTTGAGAATACTAATTTGTTTTATTTTATTCTCTAGCATAGCCACACCGTTGACAATGGATATGTATTCCTGGACCAGGAAAAAAGCAGTGTTTATCAATGGATTAATCCTTGGTGCAGTTGGCATTGAATCGGTCATTGTGTTTTTAGCAGTTAAAGTACTTTCCAAAAGGTAAGTTACTAAGTATGATAGCAACAAATTCTGAAATTAAAAGGTTTGATGAACTCTAGGTTGCAAATGATTGTCCACAAACCTTTCTAAACTAGTTGCTTGTAGCACTAGTAGCATCCTGATCCCCAGAGTGTACCTACTAAAATATCTATATTTTTAAGAAAAGCAAACAGACTTTAGATTTGCTGCATCTTGCATCGTATGCAGGGTTGGTTTAGTTAGCCTAAGTATGAATATTGTAATCATGGTTTTCATTATCTGACAGGACTGGTGAACGTGCTATACTCTATGGAGGCCTAGTGATTATCTTGGTTGGATTCTTTGTCTTACTACCGTGGGGACATCAGTTACCTAATATCCAGTGGGAAGGTACAAATATTAATATTAAACTTCTAAGCTTCCTACTGAATATCTGTATATGATACCTTTTATTTGCTTTTTCACAGATATAAAGAATAATTCTATTCCAAGAATGACTTTTGGTGAAAGCCTTGCCTCTCTCCGGACACTAGAATGGATGCTTCCATCCAGTAATACTTCTGAAGCAACAGGATGTCCTATGTCACAGTCCTGGTGCCTCTATACTCCAGTCATCTATTTCGGCCAATATATCACTACTGTCATTCTACTAGGACTTGGTTATCCAGCCTGTAATGTTATGTCTTACACTTTATATTCAAAGATCATAGGACCAAAGCCCCAGGTAAGAAAGATTTTTGTGATGTGTGTAGATAAGGTCTTTTCTACAAATAACAAAATTAATTTCTAATTTTGCTATAAACTTTTGCAAGAGTGCCAGAAAACTTGCTGAACTTGGAATAATGTTTCATTGTCTTGATGAGTGTTTTCTTGCTGGAGGAGTTCTGTGCCATCACATGAGGAAAACACCATAGAGCAGTGGCACTTTGTTGTAGTCTAGTCAATCCAATTGTAGCAGGGGAGGTCACAAGTTATATCCAACTAAACCATTGCATATGTGGGATGGAGCTCCTCATCCCACACATCCCTTGCATCAACCCCAAATCTGCTCTCACTGCAACCAACCAAATGCCTGTGGGAAGCCCACAAGCAAGATCTGAGTGCAGCAGTGCTTTCCCCTCCTGCATTTCTCACCAGCAGGTATTCAGGCACATCCTGCCTCTGACAGTCTTACATGTTTGTCTGATACAGGGGGAAACTACTCATCCTTCCCAAGTTTATTCTTTCTCCCATTTCTTCTCTACCCTTCACATCTTCCTGTGGTGTCTGTGGGAAAGTGAAGCCTCAGGAGTGTCAAGACTATGCAACTCCAAGTGAGAGTGGAGAAAGTACCATATGCCACTCCCTTAGCAACACATGCTGCCAAGTTATGTGTGGCAGAGAAAGTGGCCTTGTTTACACAACACACTATGTAGCAGCAAGACAGGATATGTAGAAATTGAAGTTAAATGCCACATAAGTCTGTTTCCTGGCCACATCAGAGGGGATATGCAAGGCCATGGGTTCACTTTTGGGCCCATTCCAGCTTATCTATCTAATGTTTGTATGCAAACATCTAGTTAAATTGTCTTTTTTAAAAAGGTGGCCTAAAAGTCCATTTTAATCAATTTTAGAGTTAGAAATAAGTTTTTTTGATAAGAATGGCTTGATAATAGCTTGTGTTTGAATGTTTCAGAAGTTTCGCATCAGCACTCAAAATTCTCTGATCTGTTCTAGGGTGTCTACATGGGCTGGTTGACTGCCTCCGGAAGTGCTGCACGTATACTTGGCCCAGTCTTTGTTAGTCAACTCTACACGTACTTGGGACCCCGCTGGGCGTTCAGCTTAATATGTGGAATTGTTCTCCTCTCTCTCTTACTTTTGGAAATTGTGTACAAGAGACTTGTTGCATTTTCTGTCCTATATCAGAGACTTCAAGAGCAGATCTCCTAGCTGTGGGTAACTATTGTTCAATCTTTTTTTTTTTTTTTTTTTGTAGCCAGTGTGTCCTATAGAAATGCTATGTTTTACTGCTGATAATTTATTGTCAGACGTATCACTGGTACAGCACTGAACATGATAATGAAACAGTTTTGATGCGTATAGTTCCAAAAGTTCACACAGTTCCTAATTCTACTTACTGTGGTAGTGTACTTCTTAAATTGCCTTGATTCTGTGAATCAGGTCTTATTAAAAGTGTTTTTCAAACACAACTTGAAAAAAACTTTGTATTTAGGCACTTTTATAATTAGCTACCTCTTCTAAATTTTAACGAGTGCTTTCTAACATGACTTAGCAGAAACTAATAAATGGTCTCACTTAAAAGTATCTTGTTGACAGTTCTTGTTTTATAGTCATACAGAATATTTTATACAAAGAAAATTGTTTCAGAGCGTTTTTTGGGTTGGACAGAAGTACAGCTAAGGGACAACTGTCCAAGATGAGAAAGAAGAGTGTTGCACCCAAGGAGCAGGGTTTCACTGGCACAGAATCCTTCCACCTCTGTGACACAGCCCTCCCTGGTCATGATAATACATCAGACCATCTGCTGCAGGAGGAAAGCTATACAAGCTGTGTTTTTACTTGTGCAAGCATTTGGATACAACTCCATATGCGCAGGTGTGCAAATGATTATGGATTGCTATTGTAGAAGTGCAATTTTATTGACAAATTATAGTGTATTTAGTAGAACATACCTCAGCATTTGTGTTGAATAAAGCAAGGGGTCTGAACAGTTACCACTGCATTTATTTTTTAAAGGTTCTTTGCAGGGTTATATCATTAGAAAAACAGTTAGAAAAATATAAAAATTATAAAACAATACACTTTACATATCAGCTGAAAGTAACATAAAATACAAAGTATTTACAGGCACAAATACTGTAACTGCAGAGATGTGCTTTGATGCCAGAGTTATAAGAACAGTAGAGAATAACACACAAACACACATACAGAGTTCAGACTCCCTTCATGGAAAGTAAGAAGCACCAGTGGTCACAGCAGTTTCTATAATCCATTATATAAAAATGCAAGTAATTTGGCCTTGATTGGTCATACTTTAAAAAGCTTTACAAGTGCTTAGCTAAGCAGAACACAGCAACTCTTATGGTCATATGCTTTAACCAGTCAGGAAGGTCCAAGTTCATTGAAGAAGCTCTGCTTCATGCCACCACAGTAGGTAATTTCATCACCACCAAGTTATTAGCCTTCATGTTCCAAGTTTGTCAGTGCGGACCAGCTGGATTGGTAAACATGACCAGAATGGAAGATAAACAATGCAACTTCTCTTTGATGTACTCTGGCAATTTTTCATTCTCTCCATACCTAGGAAACAGTAAAATATTTAGATGAATAGATTTAATAGCACATATATAAAATATACCCAGTACTGATTTCAGCAAGTTAACATTTTGGTCCAGTGCCAGTATACAGTTGCTCCTTTTAAAGCCATGCTTAAGAAGCTAGAAGGCTTTGTTAATTCCAAATTCACTCCATCAGTATATAAACCAGATATTCCAACCTGAGGGGCTGTTATTCTAGCAAAACTTATCATGTCACCAGATCCAAACCTAATGGCTTAATGCAGTTCTTCTTTAATATGCAAATTTCAAAGCAAATGAAGTTCATTGTCCTCATATTGCTTCCTGGAAGATGGTGACTTTTGACAGCCCAGAAGCGTAGCTCTGCAATGTTGCCCGGCAGTACTAGACCCCACTACATATTGAGCGTTGGGCTGAAGCTGTAAGTACAGCCATTCAATTTTACCTATTGCTCATAACCCCATATTGCAGATTGAGCTGAAAAAGCAGTGCAGTTCAGGCTGGAGGGCTATGCTGAGAAAAAGTAGCTGTTAACAGTAGATTACATAGGAGGGTTACTGTAATACTGCAAGTCAGAAGTGAGGTTGAAGTGGACCCCCACCCAATATCTCAGATTGCAAACAAAGGTCAATCTACTTAAATTGCCCCCCTTGGACTTCTTCCCAGGCTAAATCAGAACAATCGGTGCAGGCAACAGCCTTGTGTTCAGTTGACAGGCATGTAGACTGGTTGAAAAAGTATTTTCAGTGCTGTACAAAGATTTTAAAAAAGACTATAGGTACCCACTATAAGCCTGTGGGTAGAGTCTAAAAGACAATATAAGAAGGGAAAACGGGTAGAGGGACAGGAAAATTAGCAGATAAACATTTGTACAGTTAGGATATTCTACTTTTACTACATATAGTGCATCTAGTTTTCTCTTTTGTATATATCTTTGTTACTCCCACCAATTAACTTAGGCTAGAGTGAGAGTTACCAATACACAGTAGTACAACATCTATAGCAGCAGCACATGCTATTATGTATGACATACAAAGAATGGTACTTCAAGGTCATACAACTTGTTACAGTACCAATACAAAATGTTGGAAAAGTAACTGAAATAATCAGGAATGTGCTATCAGTATCAAAACCGACACTCACCTCACTGTGTCACCAGCTGGAGATGTATATGTGATGGAGGAAACGCCAGCTTGAGCTACCAACTGGGATCCATCATTAAACTGAACCCATACTGCTCCACTAGTCAGCTAATAGGGGAAAATATTGTAGAATTAGTTTGCACTGAAATACGACAATGAACTCTTTCCCAGCGTTTTATCTTTCTAGTCAAGAAGCTTTATTTAGCTTGGATTGACACAGCACAGCCATGCTAAGTTGCACCTGAAGGTTCACTTCCTTCAGAAGAAAGACTTGTTCTTCCAGAGGTAGAATTTGGATACAATCCACTGTGTTTTGTCATGCAAGATAGACAATCCCAATTTTGCCCATTTTGTGCAACCTAGTTAGTATTTTGTGTAACATTCTTATGCAGGTTCTGACAATTTGTACAAGGAGAACGCATTCCAGTTTAAAGTGCAGAAAGTAACTAGGTACAAAGCTTTGCATTCTTCCATTAACTACTTCCTGATCTGCAACAGATTTTGAGGCAAATAAGTAAAATAAATAAATAAATAAATAAAACTCAATAGGGAACAGAGCTGATTCCATGCATCATCAATTATACTATCAGTTCCTTTTCAGTAGAAGTATAACAACTGCTGCATTACAGCTCATCTTCCTTGGCTGTTGATTACCAGCTCACCTGAGAAGCCCAGCCAACATTCTTTACAAAGACAGACTTTAACAGTTGAGCTGAATTTACAGCACACTCATTTGGGTGACTTAGGGTGCTCCTTGATTCAGTTGTTGCTGATGTACATGCAGATCCTTCATATGCCGATATCTGGAATATAATTATGAAAATAACAGTTGTGAGCCATAAAGCCATGATATACCTCAGTGTTAAAATGGTCACCTTTCTTGGGTGTACCTTACCTGACTTGGGTTTCAGACCTACCTAGTTAAAATATGCAACAACCCAATACACAATTGGCTCTACTCATCTTAAACTTTTTTTTTTTACATGACAGGTTAAATTTAGCCTTCCAGCAGTGTTTCTTAGGGCTCAAATAAAAGCAAGAACTACATACTCAAGTACTTACTGGGGGATTAATGTTAGGCACTTCACTTGAAGCATCAGAGCTGGTGGCGGTATCTCTCTTCATCAAGGCTATTTCCGCCAAAGAAGGGCTTGTATCTGGCAAAGTGGGAGGGAGCACTAAAGCCTTTGGAGACTCAGGATTTCCTGGTTTCCTGGTAATGGAAGAATTATGGTCACATATTTAAACTTTCCAACTTCCACTAAGAATATCAAAAGGCACAAACTAAAAATTTCATGTGGAGAGTGAGAAGCATGTGCAACTGAAAAAAATAATAATACAAGAGGCTGCTTACCGCCCAACAATAATGGGGAAAAATGGAACACTTCCATTTCTTTCTTCAGTCAAAATTGCAGATTCCAGTGCAAGACAAATGCGATGTCCCTATATTGAAAAATAGAAAACTTGCATTAAAACATGCTAACACTTTCAAAAAGGGCAGGAATTCAATACTCGGGGACAGTGGGCAGAGGCAACGAAGAAAACATTAATGTATTGTGCTAAATTAAAAGGTACAGGGTTTTTTTTAAACCTTCCTATTGCATGACATGGAGTATGATCAATGTTAAACAGTATAAAGTTCAATCCATAACATTTCCTTGATCTCCACACCCCTCAACTTCATAGGAACCTTCAAAATCAGTCATGTATTTGGAAAAATAAAAGGAATCCAAGTCTGCTAATTTGCCATTTGGAATCACCCATGTGCATCAAACCCACTGAAACATTACAAATAATATTTACCTCATTTGCATGATCCACATATATTTGTATATCCTTTTCTAAACCAATTTTACTCTCCTCTTTTATAGTGTAGGCTTTTCCAGATTTTTCTATTACTCTAATTACGCCCGCTGTCTTGTGGATTTTTGCCCCTATAAAAAACAAAAACCTATTACCTCGGGTACACATACATTCACAATATGATCACACTCTAGTAGAAGTAAACTAGTAAACAGGAGATTGCACTTAATAACTACCTACAGTTCAAATACAATTATCACTGACTTGAGTGTGTTAACAAGAAGTGCTATCTGCTACAACTCATATAATTTTTGGATTTTCAGTTTGTTCTTAATATTTACCTTTAATCGCCAATAAAACAAAGTATTAGAAGAACGTAGTTTCCTCCTAATAATAATGCCATACGTGTTACATTTCAAATTAGGATTTTTTGAAGTATATAATTTTTACGTGGTATATGATAATAGGAAAGAGTTATTTAAAATAAAAAAATTAAACTAAACTAAATCTCTATTAGGTTTTAAAATGGCCTAACAGTTGGCTAATAATTTAATGCAATTTAATGGCTGAAGCGATATGTAGAAAACAGCTTAAGGATACATACCATCATAAAAACAAATTTCCACATCTGCAGGAGGGGAGTTTTCCATCAACATACACTTGGCATATCTTGTATAGAAGGTGACTTTGGGAGTTTTGGATCTTACCAACTGCACAAATTTGGCAGCATACTGATACTTTTTCCAGTACTTCTCTAAAATGAATATGTAATGAACAGTGATTACAATTCAAATCAACTGTCTACTTACACGCACAACACATATGGAAGGATGGGAAGGTACAGACAAGGTACAAATGTTGCTCTTCCAAGTAATGTAATTATTATTTTTTTAATTACATTTTTGGACGAGCAACATCTACACCTTATCTGTACCTATATTATTCATTTATATGATATACTCAAAGCCCATTTGAGTATTGGCCAGGTGAGTATCATTTATAGCTTTAACAAGTGATGCTACTTTGTGATTTGGTCATATAATGCATTTTTGTCAAGCAACTTTCATGAGACCACTGAGGAAGACCATGGTAAAAAATGTTTGGGTTTTTTTAGTTTGCTATTTTAACTGTTCAGTTTATTGACATTTGTGTGTGCTCTGTGATATTTCATGCGCCACATATATTTAGTCTGTCAATATTATGTTTGTTTATACTATTCATGTTTGGATATATTTTTTGGGACACAAATAGATACATATTGTTTTATAAATTTGTACTAAATTTGACTGATTGATTTCTTTGTACAGTATATGTATTACATTAGCTTGTATATATTCTTTTGATCCCATTTTTTAATTACTCCTTTAGTTTCTTGGGATTTACTTCCTTTGAATAATTATACACGTTTTTACTGCTGCAAGGATGCAACAGGATGTTCTTTAATTTTTAATACAGTCATACATTGGGTTGAAGTTGCTTCAGATTGAGCGCTTTTGGGTTGCGCTCTGCGACAACCCAGAAGTAACGGTCAAAATGACGTCACGCGCATGCGCGGAAGCGGCGAATCGCAACCCGCGCAGACGCATGTTGTGTTTACTTCAGGATGCAAACAGGGCTCCGGAACGGATCCCGTTCGTATCCAGAGGTACCACTGTAGTCAAACATAAATATATCAGACTTCGGGCGCCGCCACCATGTCGAATAGTGGATGCCAGCCGTGCAGTTAATAATCTGGGAGTAATTATCCTTGCAAGCCCACCCACCCCCCAGCCCAGGTCGAGGGGGAGGAGAGCTTTCACTCGCGGATCATCCAATAACTGCCTCTCATTCTGATGGAATGCAGGGGCAGGGACGTAGAGTGCACAGCACTGCACGTATTGGAAACTCCCCAATGTGGCTGCCATGAGCGGAGGTACTTCTGTTTCTCTTAAGATGAATCTAAATTCTGACTTAAGAAACAGACAGTGTTCTGGATGAAGGAGAAAGAGAACTTGCTAAATGAATCAGCCACTGAGTGCCAAGGTTTTGATCTGGAGAGGACTCTCGTAAATGGAATGCTACGTAAGTGAAGGGGAGCCTTTGTTCTCTTTTTACATTATATTTATGTGCTATGATTCGGCAAGCCTTCACTGAATGGATTACAACAATATATGGAATGCAAGAGGGATTCAACAAAAACTTATAAGTTTCTTTACGGAGTACTTGAAAGAATAGACTGTGAAATACTGTGAGGACTTGTGACACTGCCTACTAAAGAGGGCTCTAATTCTGATTTATTATGGTTTTGACAAGACACCAGCTCGTTAGAAGGCTGGAAAGGATCAAAGGCGCCAAATGCTGGAAGTAAGCCAGGAGTCACAGCCAGACGCTGGCGAGCTTTCAGTTTTGGAGAGGCAAAATAGAGAAGTGGTGGTGTACTAAGAAACGAGTTCTCGAAGGAGGGGCAATGTTGAAGAGAATTGATTGATTACAACGTGAAGGAAAAGAAGACGGTAGACAAACAGAAAACTACAGGATATAAATTCTCTCTGCAAGTGGATTTATTAAATATGAACGAAAGTCATCACACCAGTGGCTGCTAAAACAAAGGATTAAGTTCAGAATTGTGGTATTTGGACTAATTAAGAGAATTGGAGCAGGACCAAGGAATAACACCAACTCCTGATAGCTAGAACACAGCAAGTCATCCAAAAACATTGAATTTAGAGCTGATTAATTGGCTTTTTTTAATTGTATTATGATTTGGTATTGTATTAATGTGGCCTCCATTGGATTGTTATTAATGAAAAATTAATTAAAATTATTTAAAAACAAACAAACATAAATCTATCAACCACTGCAAGTTAGGGCAATAAGCTTACATGGCACACGAAGTATAAGAATTTCAGTAATTTTAATATTTTAATTCAAATCACTACATGGAAGTTTAATGCATCTGTAATACCTATGATATTCTGATAGTGAAGGGAAACATAATTACTAGAACAGCATCCATATATAGGGTTGGATCCACACTGCAATAGGATCCTGATCCATTTGAGGAAGGGGGGATTCTTTGCTCACCTATCTTTCCTTCTGCAGCTCCTAGCACTACTTCCCATACTATTTTGCAAGGTCCCCCAAACCCTGGAGCAGCTTTTCAGGGAACACAGGCAAAACAAAGAACTGCTGAAAATAGCTTTTCCCCTTTGCACGGGCCGAAGTGTTTGGATCCAACCTATAATTACTGGCGAATATCCAAAGAATTACAAAGGGAGCTTTCCTTGTTCATTTATTTGTTTGAACAACAAACCTCTCACATGCTGCTTTTGAATTTCTTCTCATTTTCAGAAATAGTTATCTACGTTGCATGGGAGGCTAAGAAATATAAGCTCGCACACCCACCCACACCAGGTTGTTTGGCTCCTTGCCACTGTTTCTGAATGGGCCCATAGAAATGCACCTTACCTGGCAAGTTGCCAAAACTATATATATTTGAGTCCTCAGGAGGTGGTGGGGGTCTGTTATTCAGAGGGATGCCTTTTCCTTCATTTGGGTGGTAAACTGTGACCTAAATACACAGAAAAAACACAATCTCATAGCCAAAGAGTTATTTGTTTAATGCTTCTTTCTGGAAAATGAACAAGTTGTTAATGCACTACAGGATACTGAAAATTTGAATCTGGCATGTGTCATGTCTCAAGTCTTCATTTCCTCAAAAAAAAAAAAACCACACCAAAAAACAGTTTCCTATCTAAGCAAGATTATCTGCAGCTTTTACAGGTACAGATATTTTAGTTAGATCAGTGCTTCTAAAGACAGAATTAGTAAAAACAAATGTCTTTCACTCTTTCATGGAATTGTGCCAGCAATTTTACCAGAAAATAAGTAATCATAGCAAAAATTAAGTCAGTTGTTTAAACTACACTGAACGCTTCAGATTTCACACAAGCTTGAAGTATAGGCATTTAGCATAAAGGAGGGCTCAGTGTTAATATGTACATACAAAGTTCTGGGGGGGGGGGGAATCTACTTGATTTCCAGAAGCAAAAAAATCAGTGAAACAAGCTTATATTCCTGTATGATGAGGCATATTACACCGTAGTAATATTGGCATAAACACATCATTTCAATACTGCCAATGAAGTTAGAAGAAATAAAAAATTAATACTCACTGCACTTCCATCACAAGAAATCCTCAGAACTTCTTTTACAAACTCTTGTGAATTATATTCTTTTAGAAATTCCATGTATACTTCTCCTGCATCTAGAATACTCACCTAGAATGTAAATTGAAAACAGAACACAGCCTAAATAACTTTCGAAGCAATCCAATGTAAATGCCCCCTCCTTTCCCCACCATTTACATCAAAATGAACTAAAATACTGCAGTGAAGTAAAGAACTTGTTTTTGTGCTCCTTGTTGAGTGCTTTAAAGCCTGAACAGAGGAGGTACTATTTGTAGTGTGACTGAAAAACTATTAGGCTGCTGAGGATTTGTGAGGCAGCCAATCGGGGTGTTCCAACCTCACTGGATTTACAAATACTAGGAGAGAGGTGGGAGGATCAAAAGGAAAACAATACCATGAAAACAAAAGCAAAAGAGGGAAGCACAATAGAATGAGATATGATACATACTGGAAAGGAAACCTAGTACAGTAAAAAAATTGACTAGAAGTCTTTTAAGTCCAATAACTGAACTGAAATCTGACAGTGTACATTTATGTTGATGACAAAAATACTGGAAGTAGGTAAGATATTATTTTATGACTGTGCTAAGAGATTTTTATTAAAAACCTGCATACTTTGCAACAGAATAAGGACCAACAGATTATATTACCCTTACTTCCCTTCTCATTATCAGGGACCAAACGTTCAAAGGCACCTGAGCAAAGCTTCTTCCAATCAGGCGTTACTCAAGGTGGGAACTGGAGAGGTCACTAAAGCCCATGTTGCACTAATTCACAACTACAGCCTCACTGCAAATGCCGAAGTAGCAGTCATCAGCATTCTTGCCATGACGGTTGCTTCCTGACTGGATCACACCAAAGCCATCCTATGAACGACCCAGTCCTCTCCATTCAATTTAGCTGTACTGCTGTAAGAGCCAATTCCTGGCAAGCAAAGCAGAGCCAGCCGTTTCTCATCTGATCACTAGAAAACCAGCTTCAATAAGATATCCCACAAGGCACTGGGGTCAGTGTTCCCATGGCCCTTTGTGGGGTATCTCATGGAAGCTGGTTTTCTAACGATCAGATCAGAATCGGATGACTGCCTTGCAAGGCAGCAACTGGAATGGGCTCTGATCTAATGCAGAGGGGTGGTCTATTAATAGAGGTGTGCATCTTCGAAAATGAAGAAATGTTACGGTTCTGGTCACCTGATTATCAAGAGAAGATTAACACCAGTCAAGTTAATTGGTTCATACTGTGATAGTTGGTAGGTATTTAAAAATGTGGAAGAGCTCCATTTTTATAAAATTGTCACTGTAATTCATTATTTTGAAATATAGTACAATACATACCACTGCATTTTTTGTTTTTTGCCTAATTGGCTTTAGTCTATGAGCATTCAGAGGTGATACAACACTTTGCAGTGCAGGTTTCGGATGTCCATATTGTCGCTCTTTGCCCCCATTTCTTCTGCTTTCAGACGCTAGAGGGAGACCAAATGCAGGTGCTGGCAGAGCCTTCTCAGCAGTGTATTTCCTTGTGTCCAGTGGCCCTACAGCTGGTGCTGTTGGTTGTGCAGATTCAGGGGGTCTTCTGCATTTTAAGCCATTCCATGCATTTTTCAGTGTTTCTTGAGGCACACCAAGATGGAATCGAAAATCTCCACTACTGTCATATAAAGGTTCCTGCATCTGAGCTGAAGCAGCAAAGGGATATTTTAATGATTTAGAAAATGCATTACAGGATTCTTCCTAATTTTTACAGGAGAAAAATGTTATGTCTCTAACTATAAATGAGGCTAGGAAAGCATCACGTCATTTTTGTCTACTAACAAATTGACAATGTTTACACCCTGGGAAAGTTACTGTTGTATGTATGAGAAGCTAAGTATTGTAGCACATAACCAACGTTTCTGAATTGTTTGTAACCGATGTTAATAGCAACAACTTCCTTTACTATTTACTAGAAAACTGGTTTAAGCTTGCTTAAATTTAACTCTACTGAAAGAAATTAAACATCATGTTATGGGTTCTTCCCATGCAAACAGATGGACTGGGAGTGGTTAAATAAAGCATTTGGGATGGTATCAAAAAGCAGCACCACGTCTGTCCTGGTAAAGTGCATGAAATATCATATGCACCTTCTGTCTAAGCAATTAAAAGCAAAAATTAAGAAGAAAATTGCTTGAGGATTCAAATAATCCCAACTGTGTGTCCTATGGTGACAATTCCCCAAGGCATTCCTGGTAATTCAAAACAAAAGAAAATTTCTGAGAAGATTTAAGTAATCCTTGGCTAAATTACAGCTACATTCAGTGTTCTTTCACTAAATGAAGTAATTTGATGCAGGAGAACAAAAGCTCCTCCTTCCCTTATGGCCCTGTTCTTCTTTCTACCCTCCCTTCTGCAGCAATGTTTATATAATAAGCAGTTGCTGTTTTCATCCCTGATCTCTCTACACAGATAATTTATTATCAGTTATTAGCGCTAGACAGATGTTCTCCACCTACACACAGGATCAAGATCGTGCCAGTTCACAGAGCCCAATACATGCAGATCTTCACAATTGTTATCGTTCCAGTTTGAGGGGTAAGAATTCTATACTGAGCCTAAGCATAGGTATCCATGTTCCCATCTTAACATAACTTTCAATGTGTGGATATCCGGTAGACCCAGAAAATGCAGTGTCATGATCCATCCCTAAATGTGCAAATATAGATAATGTTTGCATTTTGCCTTCTTAGTAAGGACAGATAACTTTAGACAGCTTACCAAAATAAACTACTGGAATATGTGTTTCTTAAATAAATATTCCTTCACAACATGGTTAGGAGCTGCTTCTGTTGTTAGTCAAGTTAAGAGCTAACCTTAGTTGTAGCAATTGGAGGTGACAAGAGGGGAAAGGGTTCTTTGACAGCATAACCCAAACCATGATTTATGACTTGTTGGACACAATTAACCCTGTACACTAAGATATCTATCTTTCATAGAATTGCTACATAGGTTACAGCTGAGGTCCATCTGCACAATTTTTCATCTATGCACGTAAAGGTGGAACACCTGAATTCAAACATATGCCAAACAGTGCACTTGTCTGGAAACTTGGATTGTATCTTTATGAAAACATGATGGCAAACATGGGCTTGACATTACATAATATACAGTGGGGCTCAGGAAAAAGTGGTATGACTTGGGAGTTCTGCAGCATTATCCATCACCACAACATGTTCCTTCAAGCGGTATTTATGTATGAAGAGGGACTGAGAAAAGTACGGGGGGAATCCAAGGCAACTCCCATAATTATTAAATGTAGACAGTGCTTAATGACCAAGCTGGGCTTAAAATACTCAAAGATTCCTTCAAAGAACATGCCCCAAATAAAACACACACGCATTATGGCTACTCAGATACTGCTGGACCACATCTCCCAGCATCCTGATCATTGGCCATGCAGCCTGGGGCTGATGGGAGTTGGGAGTCCAACATCTGGAGGGCACCAGCCCTTCCACAAGCCACAACACATTTCATTATCTAAAGTTCATCTTCACATGGAATCACTTCTAAGTTAATCTCTCAGTTAAAAACATTATCCTTGGATGGACACACAGTGTACCTATATAAGCTCTACTGATAGGAATGATATCTTTTGAGAATTCAATGTGTCCAACACACAGGCAATAAAACACTCTCATTAAATAAATCCATACCATTTAGTTGCATATTTCCAAGCCACTGCTGCATTGTTTCAGCTTGGGACTTCGGTTCTAATAAACCAACGCTGGGCTTCATTGGACAGAGATAATTTGAACTAAAGACAAAGAATTATTCATAAGTACACTTCATAAATATGGACACAAATAACTTATTGATCATGAAAATAGATTAAGTTCTATTTGTGGAACATATTGTATCACTAAAGTTAAAGGGACCCCTGACCGTTAGGTCCAGTCGTAACCAACTCTGGGGTTGCGGCGCTCATCTCGCTTTGCTAGCTGAGGGAGCTGGTGTACAGGTCATGTGGCCAGCATGCCTAAGCCGCTTCTAGCAAACTAGAGCAGCGCACGGAAACACCGTTTAGCTTCCCGCCGGAGCGGTACCTATTTATCTACTTGCACTTTGACATGCTTTCGAACTGCTAGGTTGGCAGGAGCAGGGACCAAGCAACGAGAGCTTACCCCGTCACAGGGATTCGAACCGCCAACCTTTTGATCGGCAAGCCCTAGGCTCTGTGGTTTAGACCAAAGCGCCACCCGCGTCCCATATTGTATCACTACATGATATAAGTAACAGGTTTGTTTCCACTACATAGTCCTAATATTTTAAACTACTACAGTGGTGCCCCGCAAGACGAATGCCTCGCAAGACGGAAAACCCGCTAGACGAAAGGGTTTTCCGTTTTTGAGTTGCTTCGCAAGACGAATTTCCCTATGGGCTTGCTTCGCAAGACGAAGCGTCTTGCTAGTCTTGCGATTTTTTCCCCCGCTTCCCCCCCTTTTTCTAAGCCGCTAATAGCCTTTTAGCAGCTAAGCCTTTAATAGCCGCTAAGCCGCTAATAGCGCTAATCCGCTAATAGGGTTGCTTCGCAAGATGAAAAAACCGCTAGACAAAGAGAATCGCGGAACGGATTCTTTTCGTCTTACGAGGCACCACTGTATAGGCAAACACTTTGTACTGAGACAACTTGCAATTTTTCAGTATCAGTTTCTTATACTCAAATGACAATATGTAAAATTAGAGATTATTTTTAATTTCTTAGTTTAAAGGAGTTTCATAGTATTAAGTTAATAGCTGAGAATCAATGGAGGCCAGTTCTAAGCTATAATGATCACGGCTATATGCAAAATGAGCCCCATTGTATTTTAGAACTTAGCTTAGAACTTTTCCCAGTCCATTTGTCACTTACGAGATAGGAGCGATAAATAACTCATTGGCTTGACTACAGTAGACACTGAGTCCTTTGGATGCACAAGTAGCCTATCAGGAACAGGACTATATATGAAAGCTACACTTTATTTTTTAAAGCCATGAGTCGAACCCCTCCCCCTTATGCAGTCCACTTATCTGCACAGCTAAATGCATATTTCCTTTGGTCACATAGGCTCTGGTTCTGACTTTCTGTTGCCACCAGCACCCTTGCGCCTTTTACATAGATGACTGGGAAATAATTACGTATGCAAGCATTAGATATCACTCCCGACCCCTCATGCACGGAGTATTTACAAGGAGATCAATGCTTGTTTTTGTTTTCAGTTCACCACAGTTTAGTGTTATGTACAAATCCAGAATTGTGTTTAATCTTAGTTATGGTGTACTAAAATGAAACAAGCTAAGTTTGTAAGCCAGAGTTTAAAGTTGGTTCATTTCCATGGTTAATCAGTTTGTGACTAACTAATCAGAGATATGCCAGACTGCAGGCAAAAACTGAATGTTTCTGATGTCCTCACAGATGTGCTAGAAGAAAGGAAAGCGTGCAGCTGATGAGACCAAGACTCATTCATGTAATATCACAGTTTGGTACTTCATCCAGACAAGGTCATTATATTATAGGGGAACCAATTTTACATGATGCACTAAAAAAACAGAGATATATAAGAACAATTCTTACTGAGCTTGATCTTTCACAGGTGGAGACAGTTTATTTTCCATTGAGCCAGAGCTGGTCGGAAATTTTTCTTTAAATACAGTAGGAATATCACCATGGCTAGTTGCAGGTGAAAAATCCTTCCTGTTTCCTATTAGTCCTCCTCTGGACTTTGAGAGGATTTCCAGGGAATGGCATCTCTCCACATTATTTAGTACTCCTTGACCCTGACTATGGGATGAGCCGGATCTTTCAGAGGAGTGTGCTCTCCTGAGGTAGCGCGAATGCGGTCTTTCTTCAATCAGCTGCATTGCTCTTCCCCTACCAGTATTTCCCATTTCTTTTACTGGGAGTCCCCAGTTGTTATGGGAACTACTTCCATAGCCAGATGAGACTTCACTGGCATTCTTATTTTTAGGAAGAATGGTCATTTTGTTGGGAAGTGGCTGACCCCCTAGAAGTCTTTTCTTCTCCTTTAAGCAGCCACTTGTACTGACACTGGGAGAGGCAGAAGCAGCAGTAGAAATGGTGGCATTTCCACTGTCCATTGAATCCTCTACAGTTCCTGAATCTTTGCTTCTTGCTGAGTTACACTTGGACATAAAAGGATGATCCAATACAGACGAAAGGCTTAAACGATCTGCTGGATTTTTGCGAAGCAACTGGTGAATAAGGTCTTGAGCCTCTTCTGACAAAAACACTGGCATTTCATAATCTGCCAGCACCACTTTGTTCAAGGTGTTCTTTACCGTATCAGTATCAAAAGGTGGTCTTCCGGCCAGAAGAGTAAAGAGCATGCAGCCCAAGGACCAGACATCAGACTCAAGCCCATGCGCACTTCTTGTGGCTATTTCTGGAGAAATGTAATTAGGAGTCCCACACATTGTGTAATGCTTTTCATGAGGCATTGTCAGTTGGGTTGCAAGTCCAAAGTCAGCAATCTTGATGTTCATATTGTTGGTGAGTAAAAGATTAGAGAGTGTAAGGTCCCGGTGTAATATTCCATGGGAATGAAGATATAACATCCCTGTAATAATCTGGTGCATGAAGTTCCGAACTGTATGAAATAAAAAAAGGAAGAGGGGTGTTAAGAAACATTTTTGCTATTTTGTCTTTAAACATGCTCACCACCTACTTCTTGTAACTAATAGATTCAATGATTATTGCAGCTCAGAAATTCATACTTAAGCAACTAATGAAACTTACAAATGAATCTACAGTGAGGGGGGAAAGTATTTGAGCCCCTGCTAAATTTGCCTGTTTGCCCTCTGACGAAGAAATGACCAGTCCATAATTTTAATGGTAGGTTTATTGTAGCTGTGAGAGACAGAATAATAACAGGAAAACCCACAGAAACCCAGAAGACAAAAGTCAGAGATTGATGTGCATTATAATGAGTGAAATAAGCATTTGATCCCCTATCAACCAGCCAGATGTCAGGTTACCTGGTATCTTCACTGTATGTAACGAGCTAAGATTAGAAGCACAAAAGACACCTGTCAACAGAAGCAATCAATCCAGCAGATTCCAAAGTAGCCACCATGACCAAGACCAAAGAGCTATCCAAGGATGTCAGGGACAAGAATGTAGACCTGCACAAGGCTGGACTGGGCTACAAGACTATGGCCAAGCAGCTTGGTGAGAAGGTAACAACAGTTGGTGCAATAATTCGCAAATGGAAGAAACACAAAATAACTGTCGGAACCTCCCTCGGTCTGGGGGTCCATGCAAGATCTCATCTCGTGGAGTTGCAAGGATCATGAGAACGGTGATGAAGCAGCCCAGAACTACACGGGGGGGACTTGTCAATGATCTCAGGGAAGCTGGGACCATAGTCACCATGAAAACAGTTGGTAACACACTACGCCACGAAGGACTGAGATCTTGTAGAGCCCGCAAGATCCCCTTGCTCAAGATAGCACATGTACAGGCCCTTCTGCAGTTTGCCCATGGGACATCTGAATGACACAGAGGAGAACTGAGTGAAAGTGTTGTGGTCAGATGAGACCAAAATTGAGCTCTTTGGCATCAATTCAACTTGCCGTGTTTGGAGGAGGAGGAATGCTGCCTACGACCCCAAGAACACCATCCCCACCGTCAAACATGGAGGGGGACATATTATGCTTTGGGGGTGTTTTTCTGCTAAAGGGACAAGACACCTTCACCCCATCAAAGGGATGATGGACGGGACCATGTACCGTCAAATCTTGGGTGAGCACCTCCTTCCCTCAGCCAGGGCATTGAAAATGGGTTGCGGATGGGTATTCCAGCATGACAATGACCCAAAACACACGGCAAACCATTTGAGAAGTGCTCAAACACACCCCTAATTTTAGTATAATAAAATTGCATTTGCCAGTCTCTGCCCAAGGAGATGCCACACACAAACATATATATATCACCCGAGCCTCTGAGGGCAGAGGAACTACCAAGAGTGCCCCCTCTGCTGATCTCAGCACCCAAAAGGGTATGTAAGAATCATATTACACCCCTTTAAAATTGATAAATAACTGCACAACAAACTCTACAAGATTGGGTGACTTTCAAAAGCAAGGTCTTACAGACCACTATGTCTAAAGAAAAATAATCTCATTGGCTATGTCCAAGCCCTGGGTGGATTCCAACCTATTTACTTGATGGAAAGGCTGCTTCAAGGTGCAACAATAAGCAATATTTCAGCCTTACCTTCTTCTTCAGAGAAACGGGTCTTTCTGTTCTTTAAATATCTGCTCATTTCTCCATTGTGACACATCTCTAGTATCAGGTACACATAGTTGCTATCTTCAAAGTAGTTATACAACTAGAAAAATGAAAACTAGTTTTAATATACATCAAAGTTTAGTTACCAGCATGTCAAGTTCTTAGTGTAAATTCTTACCTCAAGTATAGAGGGATGTTTTAGTTGACAGTGTATCTTCACTTCATTTTGAACTCTTTGCACCATTCCAGCTTTGTGCATAGCCTTTTTGTCAATCTGAAAAGATTTTCTTTTTAAAATTAAGATCATACACACATAAAAGTA